>NC_057799.1:287641726-287868722 GCF_018294505.1 Triticum aestivum
ACTGTTCATCCAGAGGCAGCATCGATCGGCTTCAGTTAGCAGCAGTAGCGAAGGAATCGCTCGATCGGGTTCAGTTAATAGCCATCGATCGATCGCTCGGGTTCAATAACGCGTAGCCTGCAGTGCAATCGCTCGGGTTCAGTTAGAGCCCAACGCCTCGCACACACGCGCGTACGTACGGGAGAAACGCGCATCGCTCGGCCCCCGACCACCCACCGTAACCGGGGACTCCCTGATATTTTCCACGCCCTCGCTTCTACCACAGTTTTTTCCGTCATGGACGGCCCAAAGAATGTCATGCAGCTGCGTCTCCGGCCCGCCCAGGACGAAAAACCCATTTTCTGTCTTGATTTTTTGTCATGGAAGTAGGACCCCACCAGATCTATGATGATACCGGGTTTTGTCACAATTATCATCATAAAAGTGTCATAAGTATGATAGAAAAGATTTTCGTTCGGCCCAAAATGTCACGGATGTGTCTTTTTTTGTAGTGAGCGCCCATTCAAGTGGACTCCGGAAGCCGACCAAGCGTTTCAAGACCTCAAGAGATACCTGACCAGCCCTCCGGTGATGGTGGCGCCCCAACCTCTCGAGCCTCTGGTGCTGTACCTTGCCGCCACCCCTTACTTTACCAGCGCAGCTCTGGTGGCGGTCCGGGAGGAGCGCCGAGCCAAGGATACGTCGCGCCAAGCCGCTTCCTCAGCCGGAGCGGCGAAAGACCCAGAGGACTCTGCTAGAGCTGCAGCGACGCCAGCAAGGGACCGGGCTCAACAAGACGGCGCACCTGGGCCTGCGGAAGCCCCAACGGGCGACCAGGCTCTGGGGGCTTCGTCGCCTCAGGGGGCGTGCCAACCTCCGGAAGCAGCGAGCCTCGCCAATGCACCCGCCCTCGTCGAGCACCCTGTGTATTTTGTCAGCACGGTGTTGCGGGACGCGAGGGAACGATACCTCATGCCTCAGAAGCTCCTGCTCGCGCTGGTGGTGGCCTCGCGCAATCCGCGTCACTACTTTCAAGGTCACCCCATCAAGGTCGTCTCGGCCTACCCGTTGGAGAGGGTGCTCAGGAGCCCAACTCCGCCGGGAGAGTCGCGGAGTGGAACATCGAGCTACAGGCATTCTAGTTGGAGTTCAGCACGACCAAGGTCATCAAGGGGGCTGCGCTCGCTGACTTTGTGGCGGAATGGACGGACGCCCCGCAGCTCGAAGAAGGCGAGGATAGATCCCTCTCGCCAGGGAGTGAACCGCCAGACGGCTGGGATATGTATTTCGATGGCGCCTTCACGCGCCAGGGCGCGGGGGCTCCAGTAGTGCTCATCTCACCTACTCAGGACAAGCTTTACTACGCTGTGCAGCTCTGCTTCCAGCAGCGCGAGAAGGTCTCCAACAACATAGCAGAGTATGAAGGCCTTATAGCTGGCCTCAAGGCCGCGGCGGCACTGGGGGTGAAGCGCCTCACCATCAAGGGCGATTCGCAGCTCCTCGTCAACTTCTCCAACAAGGTGTACGAGCCAAAGGACGAGCACATGGAGGCGTACCTCGCGGAGGTGCGCAAGATGGAGAAGCAGTTCTTGGGCCTGGAATTGCAACATGTGCCCCGTGGCACCAACAAGGAAGTCGACGACATCGCGAGGAGAGCATCCAAGCGGCTACCCCAAGAGCCTGGCATCTTCGAGGAGCGGCTCTTCAAGCCATCGGCAACACCACCGCTTTCAAGAACTATCATGACCAGTTTTTCAATAAAATATTTATTGAGAGACCAATCCCTTTTACGGACCAGTAAAGAAGAATTCCTTCTCACTGGTAGACAATATCTTGGTCACAGAAGAAAAATACCAGGAGTACTGAATATAATACAAGGTTGAGCGGGGACTGCTCAACAATTTATTACATGAATGCCGATAAAACATAACGGCGGATAGGGTGGCATAACTACTAACCCACGATAACAACGATGGTGGAAATATCACCGCGAAGTGGGTGATATGACTCCTGAAAACTACAGCTCTTCGAGCGTCGGAGTGAGGCTCAAGGAGACTTATTGCGGGTGGCGGAAGCGTATATAATACAAGTGACCAATATCCGGGATCGCACAGGACTGACTGGGACTCCTCTAGGCGTCGGACGCACTATCAAATTCTTCATCCAAGAGATCGCCTTCGTCAACATCTGGCCAAATCAACAAGCCAGGTGAGTACTATGAAAGTACTCGCAAGACAGTTCGAACATAAGATATAACAAATGTAAACATGAAGCGTAAGGATGGAATAACAAGTGCGTTCAGACATAGAGACAATAATGCATGGGAAAATAACAGAGAAGTCGGGCGGTAGTCCTCCCGAAATCCCAAAGTAAATACTGGGTGCCAAACGAGGGTCTGAATGACTCCTCGAGAGGAAACTGCAAGAATAGTAATACTGGTGCCAAACAAGGGTCTGAATGACTCCTCGAGAGGAAACTGCAAGGATAATAATGCCACAGTCGGGCGTCGGGGCGACACCACATAAAGGGCTTATAACAGAAAATGAAGGCAGTGCGTGCCACAGTCGGACGTCTGAGCGACATCACATACAGGGCTTATATTGAAAGTAAGAGACAAACATGCCACAGTCGGACGTCTGAGCGACATCACATAAAGGGCTTATTTTCGTAACTTAGTAGCTCATGAATTTTTAAATCATATCACGAGAATAATCAGACATGAGATAAACAACAGGGTTAGTCCATCCACAGGAGTAACGTTCCGCCAAGTCTACTACTCAAGCTTACTTACCGGAACGAAGGATATACCACGAGGTTACGACATAGACATGGATACGCTGATCACGATACTTGACTATGGATACGATGAGTCGGAAGGATTTGACTCTGCAGAGTTTGTACTTTAACCACAGCCAACGGATTTCAGTAGTCACGGGGACTAGTTCCGTTTACGGTGTTTTGGAAGAAACACGTCTAACCAGTACACACCCATTCAACATTCCGAAGCCAGGGATCACCATCGGCAACGTTCAAGAAAAACCTTGAGACGGGGAGGCTACAACCTCGCGTAGCATGGGATCAAATTTCTATACGCGCGCTCTAAGGGGTGCCCCCCTCTCGGTCCCAACCGAAAACACCCATGCCCCCTGACCGGATGACTGGCTTTAATCCAGGGCCATGGAACCATCATCCTGGCCCCTCTGTTTGGTGTGTACACGGAAAGAGGTTACCAACTTACTAAACCGCATTCTGGTAGAAAACATGTGGTAGCACGGAAGGTGGAAGAACGATAACGTGACTCCGTCCACGTTAACGTCGGAATTTGTTGGATGACGCAAGGCTGGTATGCTACAACAGTACCACCTTGCTGCCCTTCATGTCACCACATGATTAGGCCATCTCTCACCAGAGATCATCGCAACTTTGGAACATGCGGGTAGTTGCTTCACAAGCAACGAGGTACTCACTGATACTCATATGCCACACACAACCTCTCACGCAAACATGCAAAAACACCTATCATATCAAAGGTTCAAACATGCTTGCCTGGTTCGGAGAAGTCGGAGTCTAGCTCGGCGAAGTTCGCGGCTCCGTCACCTCTTCCGGAACCTACGGCATAACGAAAACGGGCACTAACGTGAAAACCAACGCGTGCATAAAAACTTCTCCAAAAATTTTCCAAATAAATACTATAAAAAACTAGACAAAAATACAAGACTGGCAAAAAAGAATCACTCAAAAATCACTTTTTATTAAAAAGTTATAAAGGTTTCTGTCCAGGGACTCATCTGTAATGAAACAGAAAAGTTCCAGGGGTTTAACTGAGAAAACAGAAAACGCTTCGGAAAGAAACGCGCCAGCTCAAAAGGAAGACGTATTTGCCCGAAGGCGCCAACAGAAAACGTGTCGAGGGAGAGGAGAATAGAGGCTGATAGGGGGGTCCACATGTCAGGTTTAAAAAGCTCGCCGGCGCCCGAAGACTGCGGTGGTCGCCGGCGTCGAACCACAGCGAGATAGGGAGATCGGAGTGTACCAAGAGCTTCAGCGTGTCCTTCCGCATCGGTGGGTGGTCGTCTCGACCATCGGAGAGCACCACGTCGACGGCGACACTTTCTCCAGCGGACGGTGGCTCGGGCGATGGTGGAGAACTCCGGTGGGTGCTGCAAACCTCGAATTGAAGCGCGGGTCAGAAAGAGGGATGCACTAGAGAGCTACTGGCAAGAGATGGGAGGCAGAGGTGCACGCACGGGAGCGAATCGAGCTGGATCCCGTGGCGGGTCGCGGCGGCCGGAACTGGGGAAGAAAGCTCCCTCGGGGCTCTTCCAGTGGCTTGGTGCGGTCTAGGTGGAGTGCAGAGATGGTGTGGGTTCGAGTTGAAGCTCGGGGCCTCTATTTATAGGCGGATCGAGGGGGTGGCCGTGAATGGGGTTGCTCCGGCGAGCGATTACGGCGAGGCAGTGGTTGAGCAGGGGGTTTGAGTGGCCAGGCAGCATCAGTGAGTGTACTGGTGCCGTTCCCCCGCTAATCCTGGTCGGTCTTGGCGTAATGGCACTGGTCCACGGTGGGGTGGCCGCACGGGCTCGACGGCGGCAGAGAGCGCGCTCCGCGCCCAGCGGTTCACGACGAGAGTGGCAGCGTGTTCTAGGGAGTGGGCGGCCACGCGGCGATCTCCGGTGGCTTGGGCAGCGCTGGGTGGCGCCGTCTGCGCCGCGCCTCTCTCTGGCGGCCGCAAAGCCGCCGCTGGCGTCGGTCACGGGGCGGCGCACCTCCTCCAGCTCGTCGCCGACGCCCGCAAGCGTCCAGGCGTTCGTGCGGTGCAGGGACAAGGGGGAGGGGACGGGGAGCAAGGTGCCAACGCGGTTACTGGCGAGATCGAGGAGATGTTCTGAAGAAAACGACAGCAGCTCCTGAACTGCACTCTGAATTTACTGAACTTGACATTGACAATGCCCTGCAGGTGTTCGACAGAATGATTTGGCAAGAAGAAAAAATTTCCTGGAGCTGGGACTTGGTGAGGTGACCTCTCAATGCACCCAGAGGCTGCCTGATTTTTCTCAGAATTTATGGAGAAGGATTTGAATGAATCTCACCAAATTTGACCAATCTGGTCCAAACTTGCAGCAAGTATAGTTTGAAAAATTTGAACTGAAGACCAGTGGATCTTCATGGATCTTGGTTGAGGGTTCAAAGGACTAGGAAGGGAAAAAGGTTTGGGGGCAAAAATCAAAACAGAAAAGGTAGCTCCTTTGTAAATCTCCAAGGGCTAGAATAGGAGACAGAAATTGTTTTGATAAGATTTAAATGGAAAAATAATCATATGGGGAGGTTCAACTTGCTGGATTTGAAGTAAGTCATGATCCAAAGGTGAGGAGAGGTTTAAGGGAGGGAATTTACCCTTGGGCCATGGCAAGAGGAATTTTTGAAAGTGGCAAAGGATCTTTCCAAAAGCTCTAGGGCCTTTTTCAAAGAAATTTTCAAAAGGCATTTTTCCAAGAGAAAAACATTTTGGTTTGAGTCCAAAATAAAGAGGAAAACCCTCAAGACCAAAATCAAGTTTTGAGTGAAACCAAAAATGAAGTACTAGTCACAAAAGAAAATATGTTGAGAGGGAAAGTTCTTTTAGAAGAAAATTTCAAATCACTTCCCTCAAAACAAGAAAAAGTTTTGAAAAAGCCAAATAAAATTTTGGGTGTCACAACACCTACCCCCTTAGGAAAAATCTCGTCCTCGAGATTTCAGCTGATCCTCAAATAGGTATGGGTATTCTGCCTGAAGGAAATCTTCCCTTTCCCGTGTAGCTTCATCCTCAGTGTGGTTGCTCCACTGAACCCTGAAATTTTTTGTTGTTTTCTGACGGGTCCTCCTTTCAGACTCTTCCAAAATCCTTACTGGCCTCTCCCTGTAGGTGATGTCTGGTTGCACATCAATGTTTTCATGAGGTACATGCTTCTCCGGGTTACTTACACATTTTCTCAGTTGAGAGACGTGGAACACGTCATGGACGTCTGACAGCTCCTTGGGTAGGTCTGGTTTGTAGGCTACTGTGCCTCTTCGTGCGACTATACGGAATGGTCCAATAAATCTCGGGGCTAGCTTCCCCTTAATTTTGAACCGTTGCATGCCCCTCATAGGAGACACTCGTAGGTATACGGAATCACCGGGTTCAAAGCTGACTTCACGGTGTTTTTGATCGTAGTAGCTCTTTTGTCGGCTCTGCGCTGTCTTGAATCTGTCCCTGATCTGCTTAACTTTCTCCTCGGCCTCTTTAAGCATGTCTGGGCCGAAGATACGGCTGTCACCTGTTTCCGACCAATTTAGCGGGGTACGACACCTCCGTCCGTACAATGCTTCAAAGGGTGCCATTTGCAAGCTGGCTTGGTAACTGTTGTTGTAAGCAAACTCGGCATACGGCAAAGTTTCTTCCCAACTGGATCCATAGGTGAGCACACAGGCCCTCAGCATATCCTCTAGGATTTGGTTTACACGTTCCGTTTGTCCATCAGTCTGAGGGTGGTACGCTGTACTGAAAGCTAGCTGCGTGCCCAGAGCTTGTTGTAGGTGATCCCAAAATTTGGAGACAAATTGTGTGCCTCGGTCGGATATTATAGTCTTTGGGACTCCATGCAAACAAACTATACGGGAGAGATAAAGTTTGGCCAGCCTCTGTGTGGAGTAGGTAGTCTTCACGGGAATGAAATGAGCAACCTTGGTTAGTCGGTCTGTGATGACCCATATGGCGTCATTTCCGCGTTGTGATCGTGGTAGTCCGGCGATGAAGTCCATTCCTATTTCATCCCATTTCCACTCCGGTATCCTGTTTGGCTGGAGTAGCCCTGCTGGCTTTTGATGCTCGGCCTTGATGCGCTGACATGAATCGCAACAAGCAATAAATGCGGCTATATCCCTTTTCATACCGTGCCACCAAAATCTTTCCTGAATGTCTTTGTACATTCTGGTTCCTCCAGGATGGATCCAGTATGAAGCGGTGTGGCTTTCGGTTAGGATTTGTTGCTTGAGTTCCTCAATGTTAGGTACGCAAAGTCTGTCTCCGTACCATAATATTCCTTCACTGTCTGTGACGAACTCTGAAGCCTTACCAAGGTTCATTTTCTTCTTTATACCTTCGATGCTGGGATGTCCCTGTTGAGCCTTCTTAATTTGTTCCACTAGGGTGGGTTGTATCTCCAGATTTGATACGGTGCCCTCAGAGACTAACATCATGTTGAGCCTAGAGAACTCTTGCTGAAACTCAGGCCTCAAGTTTTGCGGACCGTCGTTGTCCGGGCTGGGGTTTTGACTAAGGGCATCAGCCACTACATTTGCTTTCCTTGGATGGTAATGAATGCCGACATCATAGTCCTTGACCAATTCCAACCAGCGTTGTTGGCGTAAATTTAGCTCTGGCTGTGTGAAAATATATTTGAGGCTCTTATGGTCCGTATATATTTCACAGCGATTTCCCAACAGAAAGTGCCTCCACTCCTTGAGTGCATGTATGACTGCTGCTAGCTCCAAGTCATGTGTTGGGTAATTTTCCTCATGTTTTCGCAGCTGCCTGGAGGCATACGCGACAACTTTGCCATCCTGCATTAGTACACATCCGAGGCCTTTTCGGGACGCGTCACAATATACTTCAAAACTCTTGTGTATGTCTGGCACGGTTAATACTGGTGCGGTTGTTAACTTCTTCTTGAGTTCTTGGAAGCTTTTCTCGCACGCTTCCATCCATACAAATTTCTTGTCTTTCTTGAGCAACTGTGTTATTGGTTTTGCCACAGTGGAGAATCCTTCAATAAATCTTCTGTAATATCCGGCCATTCCCAGGAAACTTCGCACATCTGTAACGTTGGCGGGTGGCTTCCAGTCAAGTATGGCTTTGACTTTTTCCGGGTCTACGGCCACGCCTTCTTGGTTCAATATATGGCCTAGGAAACCAACCTGCCTTAGCCAAAATTCACACTTGCTAAACTTGGCGTACAACTGGTGTTTCCTTAATTCTCCCAAAACAATTCTGAGATGCTCAGCATGCTCTTCCGGTGTCCTCGAGTATACCAGAATATCGTCGATGAACACCACAACAAATTTGTCCATGAATTTCATGAACACTTTGTTCATGAGGTGGACGAAATATGCGGGGGCGTTTGTTAGACCAAAAGGCATCACTGTGAATTCATATAGTCCGTATCTGGAGGTGAATGCTGTTTTAGGGATATCCTCTGTCCGTACTTTCAATTGATGATATCCCGATCTCAAATCAATTTTTGAGAACACCTTGGCTTGTGCGAGCTAGTCAAACAAATCATTTATCCGTGGCATCGGATATTTGTTTTTGATGGTGACCATATTGAGGGCTCGATAGTCTATACACAGTCTCAGTGTCCCATCCTTTTTCTTGGCGAATAAAACTGGCGAACCCCATGGTGAGGAGCTGGCTCAAATAAATCCTTTGTCCAATAATTCCTTTATCTGCTTCTTCAACTCCACCAATTCTGAGGGTGCCATTCTATAAGGTTTCTTATAGATGGGAGCAGTGCCAGGTGCTAGTTCGATGCTGAATTCTATCTCTCGGTCTGGTGGCATGCCTGGCAGTTCTTCAGGGAACACATCAGGAAATTCGCATACCACTGGAACTTTTCTCAGTTCTGAAATGTCCACTTTGTTCAGTTTTGGTTGCCGTGACCGTGGCCTTTCTTGAGCTGTAACCTTAATTTTCTTGCCATGATGGTGAGTGAGAATCATGGTCCGATTGAAACAGTCAATGAATCCTTTGTTGGTGGTCAACCAGTCCATCCCTAAAATGACATCCAGTCCTTTATTTTCCAACACGATGAGATTTGCTTGGAACTGTAGTCCTTCGAACTCAATGATTACTCCTTGGCAGTAGCTCTGAGTGATTTGCTTATTTCCGGGGGACTTGATGATCATAGATTTTTCCAAGGGAAGTATCGGAAAACCATGTTGCAAAACAAAACTCTTCGAAACGAACGAATGGGAAGCTCCAGAATCAAACAAAACCGTGGCAGGTACTGTGTTGACAGGGAACGTACCGAGCATGATGTCTGGGGCATTCTGCGCTTCTTCCCTGGTCACATGGTTCAGGTGACCCTTCCTGTGGTTGTTGTTGGGATTGAAATTGTTGCGCTTGGGGGCTGGATTGTTTCCACCATTGTTTGGCTTGGGGGCCGAGTTCCTCGGCTTTGGGCATTGTTTAGCATAGTGCCCTTCTTCACCACAAGCATAGCAGGTGACCCCTGGACGGTACGTGAACTCCTTGTCCCTGGCATGAAACTGTCTGGCGGGCCTTAGATCAGTAGTCGTGGATTTCCTTGCTTCTGTCCTTGGAACCTCAGTCTTGCTTCGGTTGTTGCGAGCAAGAGCCGTCTTGTCCCTCTTTCGCTTACGGATATCTTCCAGACTATGGCGCTCATTCTCCAAGGTATTGGCCTTGTCAACCAGAGTTTTAAAATCCGGGAAAGTGTGTACAACCAGTTGGCATTTCAGTGCCGGTGCCAGGTCGTCCAGGAATTTTTTCCATCTTCTTGCTCTCTGTCATATGTTCGTCGTAGGCGTAACGAGATAGCTGGGTAAACTGACCGTTGTATTCTGTCACTGACATGCCTCTTTGCTTGAGGTCATCAAATTCTCTCTACTTGATTTTTATGATGCTCCTGGGGATATGTGCCCCACGAAAGCCTTCCTTGAACTCTTCCCAGGTGATGTTGTGTGCACTGGGATGCATGTGTAGGAAGTTTTCCCACCATGCTGCAGCTGCTCCAGTAAGGTAGTGTGGTGCATAAAGCACCTTCTCATGATCTAAACACTGAGCAATAATCAGCTTCCTTTCGATGTCACGAAGCCAATCATCGGCTTCCAGCGGCTTATCAGTGTGAGCAAACGTTGAAGGGCGAGTCTTCTGTAACTCAGGTAACTTGGAATGAGGTTGATAGGGTTCATGGTGGTTTCCCATATTGATGACGTGATTCATCATCTCTTGGTGCTGTTGCTGGCTTTGTTCGAAGAGACGGCATACTTGAGACAAGGCTGCTTCGCTGTCTTGTTGATTGGACTGTCCCTGAGTGAAGTTGTTGCTAGTCTGTGTCCCATAAACTTCTTCTGGCTGATTGGGCATGGAACGAGTCCACGGGCGAGACATTTTTCCAGTCTGGGGTAGTATTTTGCAAAACCCATGAGAAGAACTGTGTAGCACAAGGAAAATCTTGCAAAGGCAACAATTTAAAAGACCTCAAGGTTTTTAAGAAAACATAAACGATTTTGCACGGAGAAGAACTGCTTAGCATATATCTTACACGCGAAAAGCAAACACACGATACAGCACTCAGGATGTGCGTACACAATCCTGACATGCTATTTAGACTAGCGTACTCCTCCGGAAAGCAGCGAACACACTAATAAACTAGCGTACAGATAAAACACATCATACAAGCAGACATAACGCGCGGCTACTCGGCGCTCTCAGTCAGAGATGGTGACGATGTCCTTCCCCTTGCCGAGGGCAAGATTCAGCGGTCCAGGAGATTCAACCTCCACCTCCTCTCTAGCAGGCTCCTGGCGCATAACGCTGCGCTGCGGTGATGGCGCGGGGGCGACTGGCAGTAGTGCGGGAGTGGTAGGCGGTGCAGCTCTGACTGGAATAGGAGCGATGACTCTGTCGAACTCCTCAGTGGTAGGCAGATGGCGAGCAGTGGCCAAAACGGCCGGTGCATAAGATGCTGAGGACGAAACGAATGTCAGAGGTGGTGCTGTGTGAAGAAGCTCCTTCCTGCTGGCAGGACCGCCCCGGACTAAGTCCATGCGGGCAGCCACAAGATCGTCCACGAGGTTGTCGAAAGACTCCTCCAGAGCCTTGAGATACTCCACAACCATCTCGATGGCTTCATCTCGTTCTCCCCGATGGCAGGCGAATGCATAGTGACTGGTATATGGCACGTGGCATGGGAGGTAGCGGTAGCGGCGAGTCTTCATCATAGGAAGGATGTCCCGAAGACGAGCTATCGCCTCACGGGCAGCCATCTGCATGGCATGCCTCTCCGTAGGCATGGCCCTTCCCACAAAATGGAAGTGGCGAGCTGCAGAACGTCCTCCCTTGAATTGCACCACAGCTTGGTGCATAGACACGTCGTCGCTGAGCTTGTGCTGGTAAAGCGTGAACTCCGGGCGAGTCGCTGGCCCGATCGCGAGCTTGGTGATGGAGACGAGGAGTTTGACAAACCCCTCGGGCACGTTCATGAACACTCGAGTCTCGCAGCTGCTGCCAGCCATCTACAAAAGTAGGCAAAAATTCTGAGTAGTCATGTCATAAATTTATGATGACTAACAGAAAATAGCTACAATTGCAAAATGCTGAAAAAGCACAAAAGACGCTAATAACCGATTAGCGATCGCACCTAGTGGCTTCCTACAGTCAGCCTGGCTCTGATACCAAGCTTGTCACGACCGGTTTTTCAATAAAATATTTATTGAGAGACCAATCCCTTTTACGGACCAGTAAAGAAGAATTCCTTCTCACTGGTAGACAATATCTTGGTCACAGAAGAAAAATACCAGGAGTACTGAATATAATACAAGGTTGAGCGGGGACTGCTCAACAATTTATTACATGAATGCCGATAAAACATAACAGCGGATAGGGTGGCATAACTACTAACTCACGATAACAACGATGGTGGAAATATCACCGCGAAGTGGGTGATATGACTCCTGAAAACTACAGCTCTTCGAGCGTCGGAGTGAGGCTCGAGGGGACTTATTGCGGGTGGCGGAAGCGTATATAATACAAGTGAACAATATCCGGGATCGCACAGGACTGACTGGGACTCCTCTAGGCGTCGGACGCACTATCAAATTCTTCATCCAAGAGATCGCCTTCGTCAACATCTGGCCAAATCAACAAGCCAGGTGAGTACTATGAAAGTACTCGCAAGACAGTTCGGACATAAGATATAACAAATGTAAACATGAAGCGTAAGGATGGAATAACAAGTGCGTTCAGACATAGAGACAATAATGCATGGGAAAATAACAGAGAAGTCGGGCGGTAGTCCTCCCGAAATCCCAAAGTAAATACTGGGTGCCAAACGAGGGTCTGAATGACTCCTCGAGAGGAAACTGCAAGAATAGTAATACTGGTGCCAAACGAGGGTCTGAATGACTCCTCGAGAGGAAACTGCAAGGATAATAATGCCACAGTCGGGCGTCGGGGCGACACCACATAAAGGGCTTATAACAGAAAATGAAGGCAGTGCGTGCCACAGTCGGACGTCTGAGCGACATCACATACAGGGCTTATATTGAAAGTAAGAGACAAACATGCCACAGTCGGACGTCTGAGCGACATCACATAAAGGGCTTATTTTCATAACTTAGTAGCTCATGAATTTTTAAATCATATCACGAGAATAATCAGACATGAGATAAACAACAGGGTTAGTCCATCCACAGGAGTAAAGTTCCGCCAAGTCTACTACTCAAGCTTACTTACCGGAACGAAGGATATACCACGAGGTTACGACATAGACATGGATACGCTGATCACGATACTTGACTATGGATACGATGACTCGGAAGGATTTGACTCTGCAGAGTTTGTACTTTAACCACAGCCAACGGATTTCAGTAGTCACGGGGACTAGTTCCGTTTACGGTGTTTTGGAAGAAACACGTCTAACCAGTACACACCCATTCAACATTCCGAAGCCAGGGATCACCATCGGCAACGTTCAAGAAAAACCTTGAGACGGGGAGGCTACAACCTCGCGTAGCATGGGATCAAATTTCTATACGCGCGCTCTAAGGGGTGCCCCCCTCTCGGTCCCAACTGGAAACACCCATGCCCCCTGACCGGATGACTGGCTTTAATCCAGGGCCATGGAACCATCATCCCGGCCCCTCTGTTTGGTGTGTACACGGAAAGAGGTTACCAACTTACTAAACCGCATTCTGGCAGAAAACATGTGGTAGCACGGAAGGTGGAAGAACGATAACGTGACTCCGTCCACGTTAACGTCGGAATTTGTCGGATGACGCAAGGCTGGTATGCTACAACAGTACCACCTTGCTGCCCTTCATGTCACCACATGATTAGGCCATCTCTCACCAGAGATCATCGCAACTTTGGAACATGCGGGTAGTTGCTTCACAAGCAACGAGGTACTCACTGATACTCATATGCCACGCACAACCTCTCACGCAAACATGCAAAAACACCTATCATATCAAAGGTTCAAACATGCTTGCCTGGTTCGGAGAAGTCGGAGTCTAGCTCGGCGAAGTTCGCGGCTCCGTCACCTCTTCCGGAACCTACGGCATAACGAAAACGGGCACTAACGTGAAAACCAACGCGTGCATAAAAACTTCTCCAAAAATTTTCCAAATAAATACTATAAAAAACTAGACAAAAATACAAGACTGACAAAAAAGAATCACTCAAAAATCACTTTTTATTAAAAAGTTATAAAAGTTTCTGTCCAGGGACTCATCTGTAATGAAACAGAAAAGTTCCAGGGGTTTAACTGAGAAAACAGAAAACGCTTCGGAAAGAAACGCGCCAGCTCAAAAGGAAGACGTATTTGCCCGAAGGCGCCAACAGAAAACGTTTCGAGGGAGAGGAGAATAGAGGCTGACAGGGGGGGTCCACATGTCAGGTTTAAAAAGCTCGCCGGCGCCCGAAGACTGCGGTGGTCGCCGGCGTCGAACCACGGCGAGATAGGGAGATCGGAGTGTACCAAGAGCTTCAGCGTGTCCTTCCGCGTCGGTGGGTGGTGGTCTCGACCGTCGGAGAGCACCACGTCGACGGCGACACTTTCTCCAGCGGACGGCGGCTCGGGCGATGGTGGAGAACTCCGGTGGGTGCTGCAAACCTCGAATTGAAGCGCGGGTCAGAAAGAGGGATGCACTAGAGAGCTACTGGCAAGAGATGGGAGGCAGAGGTGCACGCACGGGAGTGAATCGAGCTGGATCCCGTGGCGGGTCGCGGAGGCCGGAGCTGGGGAAGAAAGCTCCCTCGGGGCTCTTCCAGTGGCTTGGCGCGGTCTAGGTGGAGTGCAGAGATGGTGTGGGTTCGAGTTGAAGCTCGGGGCCTCTATTTATAGGCGGATCGAGGGGGTGGCCGTGAACGGGGTTGCTCCGGCGAGCGATTACGGCGAGGCAGTGGTTGAGCAGGGGGTTTGAGTGGCCAGGCAGCATCAGTGAGGTGTACTGGTGCCGTTCCCCCGCTAATCCTGGTCGGTCTTGGCGTAATGGCGCTGGTCCACGGTGGGGTGGCCGCACGGGCTCGACGGTGGCAGAGAGCGCGCTCCGCGCCCAGCGGTTCACGACGAGAGTGGCAGCGCGTTCTAGGGAGTGGGCGGCCACACGGCGATCTTCGGTGGCTTGGGCGGCGCTGGGTGGCGCCGTCTGCGCCGCGCCTCTCTCTAGCGGCCGCAAAGTCGCCGCTGGCGTCGGTCACGAGGCGGCGCACCTCCTCCAGCTCGTCACCGATGCCCGCAAGCGTCCAGGCGTTCGTGCGGTGCAGGGACAAGGGGGAGGGGACGGGGAGCAAGGTGCCAACGCGGTTACTGGCGAGATCGAGGAGATGTTCTGAAGAAAACGACAGCAGCTTCTGAACTGCACTCTGAATTTACTGAACTTGACATTGACAATGCCTTGCAGGTGTTCGACAGAATTATTTGGCAAGCAGAAAAATTTTTCTGGAGCTGGGACTTGGTGAGGTGACCTCTCAATGCACCCAGAGGCTGCCTGATTTTTCTCAGAATTTATGGAGAAGGATTTGAATGAATTTCACCAAATTTGACAAATCTGGTCCAAACTTGCAGCAAGTATAGTTTGAAAATTTTGAACTGAAGACCAGTGGATCTTCATGGATCTTGGTTGATGGTTCAAAGGACTAGGAAGGGAAAAAGGTTTGGGGGCAAAAATCAAAACATAAAAGGTAGCTCCTTTGTAAATCTCCAAGGGCTAGAATAGGAGACAGAAATTGTTTTGATAAGATTTAAATGGAAAAATAATCATATGGGGAGGTTCAACTTGCTGGATTTGAAGGAAGTCATGATCCAAAGGTGAGGAGAGGTTTAAGGGAGGGAATTTACCCTTGGGCCATGGCAAGAGGAATTTTTGAAAGTGGCAAAGGATCTTTCCAAAAGCTCTAGGGCCTTTTTCAAAGAAATTTTCAAAAGGCATTTTTCCAAGAGAAAAACATTTTAGTTTGAGTCCAAAATAAAGAGGAAAACCCTCAAGACCAAAATCAAGTTTTGAGTGAAACCAAAAATTAAGTACTAGTCACAAAAGAAAATATGTTGAGAGGGGAAGTTCTTTTAGAAGAAAAATTCAAATCACTTCCCTCAAAACAAGAAAAAGTTTTGAAAAAGCCAAATAAAATTTTGGGTGTCACAAGAACAGCGCTGCCTTGGGAGGAACTCCCTCAACCACCTGCCTCGGGAGCCCTGGCCTGTGGCCCGGCCTCAGGAGCGCGCTTGCTATTGCCGCTCGAGCCTCAGGAGGGGTGCTGGACCAAGGAATTCAAGGAATACCTGGCGCAAGGGACGCTGCCGGAGAAGGAGGAGGACGCGGAGCATTTGGCCCGACAAGCCACGGCATACTGCATCCAGGATGGTGAGTTGTACAGGAAGCGGCCGAATGACGTTTCCTTGCGTTGCATCTCCAGGGAGCAGGGGAAAGAGCTGCTGGCCGACATACACAGCGGGGAGTGCGGGCACCACTCGTCATCACGGACCCTCATCGGCAAGGTATTTCGCAGCGGATTCTACTGGCCTACAGCACTCAACGACGTGACTGAACTGGTGAAGTCCTGCGATGCCTGCCAGTTCCACGCCAAGCAGATCCATCAGCCGGCTCAGGGCCTCCAGACCATCCCACTCTCGTGGCCATTCGTGGTCTGGGGGCTGGACATCTTGGGCCCGTTCCCTCGAGCGACTGGGGCTACCGCTACCTCTACGTCGCCATCGACAAGTTCACCAAGTGGGCGGAGGTAGAAGCCATCCGCACCATCCCGGCCGGCTCCGTGGTCAAGTTCATCAAAGGTCTCGTGAGCCGGTTCGGGGTCCCCAACCGCATCATCACCAACAACGGCTCGCAGTTCACTAGTAACCTCTTCAAGACATATTTGTGCCAATCTTGGAACGCAAATCTGCTACGCTTCGGTGGCGCACCCCCGGAGCAATGGCCAAGCCGAACGCGCCAACGCAGAGGTCCTGAGAGGCCTCAAGACCAGGACCTTCAAGAAGAAGCTCGAGGCCTGCGGCAGGGGCCTGCTCCAGTCCGTGATGTGGTCCATCCGCACCACCGCCACCAAGCTAACGGGCGAGACCCCATTCTTCCTCGTCTACGGAGCTGAAGCGGTTCTCCCTCACAAGGTCAAGCATCGCTCCGCGCGGGTCCTAGTGTTTGATGAGACGCAGCATGACGCCATGCGAGGGATGGACCTCGTGCTGGGGGAGGAACGTCGCCGTGAAGCCACGCTGCGGGCGGCAAGATATCAGCAGGCGCTGCGATGACACCACTGTTGCAGCGTCCGCTACAGGACGCTCGAGGTGGGTGACCTCGTCCTACAGCGGGTGCTCTCCAGGGAAGGGCTGCATAAGCTCTCACCCATGTGGGAGGGCCCGTTTAGGGTCGCCCACGTCTCCAAGCCTGGCGCCGCACGCCTGGAGACGCAGGACGGGGTACCCATCCAGAACGCCTGGAACATCCAGCACCTCCGGAAGTTCTACCCATGAAGAAAGGCCCAGCGCCTGTGAAGAAGGCCCCGTGCCTATGAAGGTCTCCACACGTGACACTCCATGTAATAATGAGTGGGGCTGTAGACGCCTCGGAGTCTCACGAGCGCCGCCCTCGGGCCTCTGGGGCTCCCTCCCACGTCCTAGTGGCAGCACTTAGCTCCGCGCTGGTGAGAAGACAAGAAGACTAGACTAGGTGCCGGACGCGGCTTTTCATTTGCTTTCCGTAGTTGGCTTGCCCCTCTTTAAGCGAAATTTGCTTTCTGGTGTTGCTCTCTGATCTTGTTTCATCGACTTCCGCTTCTGTTTCTGCCTTCGGTTCTTTGTCTGACCTGCACCCTCTCTCACGTCCCTCGCGAGGGGGCTGGACAGGTGCCCACGTGCCCTCGTGAGCATCTTGTCTATGTTTTTCACGAGGCACCCTCGTTCGAGCTGCAAGTTGGCGCACCTCTCTCAATCCGTGCCCCTCGGGTACCGTGATACGAGGCGCTGGATCATGGCCAGAGGCGCCTGCGACTAAGGCTCGAATCTCCTAACAAATTTTCGCAGTTCCCCCTCACCAGGTACTGAGGAGCGCGCGCCTCATGAGGCGGAAACTACTTCAAGCGCGTCAAGCTAAGTTTTTCCTACATGCTTATATAAAACATTGATATCGTGACGCGGCACGGGAATGATAAACATAGCATAACAACTTGGAAATCATAGTTTGTTGCACGCCCCCACAGGGCCCTAGACTTGTCTCTCTCAATGCAGGAAGGAAAAGAAGAACAAAACAAAAGCGGCGCGTGCCCCCGCAACAGCTCGCGAGGATGGGCCCATGGCGCTCTCCCGGGCTCAGTCGGACCCTTCCTCGCGCTTCACTGGGGCGTGGTGGCGAGACGACCCGTTGCCGCCTTCGAAGCGGGCGCGGCGGCGTGGCGGTTGGTCATAGCCGCCGCTGCTGGAGCTGTCGCCGGAGGGAGAACCGCCGTAGCTGGGCGCGAGATCGTCCTCACCCTCATCCCAACCGTCGCCAAGGCCAAGCACCTCGTCACCATCGTTGTCCTCGGGGCAGCACCCGGCGCAGCGGCCGTCTTCTCCGAACACCCTCACGTAGAGGGTCGCGTTGCCGTCGTACTTGAAGTGGAGAGTGCACCGCCTGCCCAGACCGCGCGCGGGGGTAAACGTCTGCCAGCCGCGAGCCAGAGCCACATTGCCAGCAACGGAGGTCTCGACCACGACCCACGAAGCTTTGCTACAACAGCCGTCCGCCTGCCGCTAGAGCCCGCCTGCCGCCGACCACACCACGAACTCCGACAGCACCTCCACCGAGTGGAAGCACAGCCAAGGAGGCCGCGCGACCATGGTGTGCCTCCCATCATCGATGGGGCTGCCTCGACATGGGCGGCTCCCACCAGGCGAAGGAGCACCGCCGTGGCCGTGGGGGGCCGTGGCGGGGGTCATGGAGTGCTTGCGAGGACGACCGCGTCCGCGCTTGGGCGGCGGAGAGCCGGGCTCCTCCCGGCGAGCCTTCCCCTTCTCCGCGGCCAAAAACCTCTTCGCAGGCGCCATGGGAGTCGCTACTGGCAATGGAGCAAGGGAGGAGAAGCGAGCGGAGTGGGAAGAGATGGGCGACGAGGGCTTCGCCCCCTCGCCAATTATAGCAGGAGAAGGCCAACCAGCGCCCCCCACGATCACAGGTAATGATGGTTTTTCCTTGCATGTAGCAGGGACTCGTCAAGTCGGGCAGTTGTCGAGGCAGCGTGGGGAAGCGGAGACGCCCACGTCCAATCAATCGCCACGCGTCGACCAAGGCCGCAGGCTGTGGGGGCCCGCGGCACTCCGCACTTGCCCTTTTGCTTCGCCTCGAAGCCAAGTCCGAGTGCGCCTTTGGCCCGGGGGCTACTGTCGGCATTCTGGGAATGGGGGTCCCCAGACTTGCCTGCCTGCGGCCCACGACGTGGCTCCAGTCGCGGCCCAGTACGGCCCGTCTTCACCAGCAAACGCCCACGACCCTCGCGAGGGGCCGAGCCTCACGAGGCGGACGACACAAGACCTCCTCGGGGGCGGCCTCGCCAGGTTGGCTCGCGAGGGGCGGAGAGATCAAGGCAAGACGAACCTCGCGAAGTTAAACTGACGTAAGCCATGACGACCAAGGCCAGGAGGGTGCCAGGCGGGCGCCAGCGCGCACAGTGTCCTTGCTTCCTCTTTGGTGCTAAGGAGGCAAGCGTAGGCGAGGAGTACCGAGGCATCCGGCAAAGGTTTCCATATCGGTGCAACAAGACCAAGACCAGCAGGACGGCAGGACGGAGGTCACCGTGGAGCCCAAGACGGCGTCACCACCAGAGCCTTTGGCAGGCGAAGACCAACTTTAGTCAGGATAGCTTGTACTAGTTGTCCCCCTTCAAATCGGCCGTTGATGGCTCCCTTCCCGCTCAATATTTGGGGAGAGGACCAGGGCCTCTATAAATAGGACTAGCCACCACAGTAGGAGGCAACTCATCTCGAACTCATTCAGTTCATCCTCACACCCACCAAGCACAAGAACACCTCTCCTCAGGAGGCTGTTCTTCCTCTTGTACTATTCATCCTCAGCCCGAGATGCCATCCACCACACCACACTGCAGTAGGGTATTACACCACAACGGTGGCCCGAACCAGTATAAATCTTGTGTCTCTTGCGTTGCGAGTTCGTGGAGCTAAGCTTTGAGATCGCGGTGAGGCTGAGGGCATGATTAGGTAGGGGGAAATCTTCGTGCGCACCCCAGTGTTCGAACCTCAAGGGTTTTGCCGGAACCCGAAATCCGACAGGGCCCAGCCTAGAATTAGGTGGCATTTCAATTCAAAGGCGGAAAGAAGCCACCTTCCCAGCCGCCAAACTGCCCAGTCATCCCAAGGACTGGAACCAAACTTAGTTTTATTGCCAAGACACTTCTCGAGAAGGGGAAAATCCTCTGCCAGGTTATTGTGCCAGCCGGCTTAGCAATAGGCATCCTCTTCCTGGCTGCATCAGCAGAGCGGAATGGAAAAAATATATGCTTGTCTTTTCAAAGATCCGAGCCTTAATGGCCAACGGCTTAACCGGAATCGACCTGGTTCGCTGCTGGGTCGCATGGAGAATTTTGCCCTTAAGCCGACGCCCCGGCTTAATGTGCGAGTACACCGGCGACTTAAAAGACCCACAACGCCACTGCCAGATTCAGTTGACTAACGATGATATCAATAACATGACCAAGTCTCTGTTGAATGAGAGCTTGGTAGATTGCAGCAAAACCGGACTGAATCCTTTCTGCACACTCAACCAGCCGCTAGCTGTAAGCATTTTAACAATTTTCAGTTGAATCATATATTCACTTAAGTTATTCTCTTATAACTATTTAATCTCCACAGGCCGGTTCTCCTTTTTGGAACAGGAAGCTGCAGGATAAGCCGGACAAGAAGACCCGGACGAAGAATAAGGCTCAGAAAAAGCCTGCCCAGGAAAACACCAACACCTCCGAGCTTTTTGACTTGGATGATGTTGAGTCGGAGGTAGAACTTGACTCCCTTGCCTCATTTTTGTACATCTTATTGACAATGATCACTATTAGGATGACGCAGAAGGCAGCCACGCAAATGGCGAAGAGGTAACTATCCTTTCCTCCGACTCAGAACCTCTGCCAAGACAGAAAGTTCGTCAAGCAAGCCAGAAAGTAAGGTTCTCTCATCCTCCAGCTTATTTGGATCCCAATTTTATTTTGAAGAAGCAGCAACATGAAGCTCACCGCACGACCCGGAACATCGGTGGCGGGATTCTCTCCTCCGGCTTACCGAATATACCGGCTCCTCGCAAGCGCCATCCAGAGGTTTCACAAATTCCCGACTTAGCTTATCCCAAGGCGGGTCTTTTTCGACAGCCTCTTAACCCTTCCGACTCAAATTACCAGGGAACATCTCATTCTTCCTCCGGCGATTCAACCGGGACCCAAATCCCAGTCTTCAAGATCATGCCCGGGTGAGAATATTAAGTTTATCCGCTTTCAATCATGCACTTAATTGTCGTATTAATCCTGTCTTGTGCTTCATTTTCAGAGTTATGGCAAAGCCCGGCAAAAAGCTAAAGGTGACCAAAACAGCTGAAGACCTTAATGAACCGGAGAAGCAAATGACAGAAACTTCTCTCCAAGCTGCTGAGGCCACCATTGATGACCCGCCACCAGAAGAGCACAACGTCACCTTCGATCATATGGATGTTGATCCGGCCACTACCAAGCCGCCAAGTCCCATCAAGCCTACTGAAGATAAGGCTGATGATGTTGTCATTACTGGGCTTGGTTATGCGGCGTCAGGCAACCCCACTGTGTTGTCAAAGCACAGTGCTAAAAAAGAGTTATCCGTTGCTGACAAAGGCAAGTGGTCAGTAAATTTGGAAAGTTATGCCCAATATAGCGCTCAAGAGATCCACTCTGGGTATCTGAACCGTCTTCATACAAGCCGTGACTTTGAGGCCGGCTTAGTCAATCTTATGAAGGAGCATTTTGAGGTAAACGCTACAATATTCTTCATATAATTATACTTCTGTCAGCCACCAAGTCTACTGGATATGATAGAATTGAATATGCTGAAGACTTTAGATAGCCTTATATATTAACATTAAAAAAAGAATCCCCCAAGGGCCGGCTTAAACTGTCAAGTTAAGCTGGGACATCAAATAGTAGTGATCTACTTTGCACCTGTAGCCCCCAAGGGCCGGCTTAATCAGCATGGATAAGCTGGGACTAATCACCATAATTGAATAAAATCCAAGTATGTAGCCCCCATGAGTCGGCTATAATCATAACAGTGTAACTGGGTCATCATAGAATTGTCTTCAAAAAAGAGTAATGTGCATTAGCCCCCAAGTGCAAAGTGAAATACTTGTATTATGCTTGGGACTTCAAAGAAAATGATTGTAATATTGCCTGTCATTTGCACTACAGGCGGAGCTAAATATGAAAGAATCCCTAGTTGCCGATCTTCAACAAAATATCATGTCTTAACAATCTGAAACTTCCAAGGCCAAATCAGAATTAACAACCGCCTTGGAAGAGATAGAGAAGTTGAAAAAGGACTTTAAGGTTGATAGGACAAGCTGGGAGACTGAGAAGACAAATCTGTTGAAAAGAGCCGAGAAAGCGGAGGCTGCCCTTAAGCCGGTGGCTAACGAGCTTTCCATCTTAAAGCGTCAAATTAATACCATGACAGCCGCCATCTTTGCTAAGTAACAATGTATTCCAATCTTTCCGTAGCAATTTATATCAATCATTACCCGGTTTACCAATACTTTTTCATTGATGCAGGCCTGAGAAGCTCCAACTTTGGTCAAGATATGTGCATCAAACATAAAGCTACATATACTCTTGTGGAGCAATTGTATACTGGTGCTCAACGAGCCATCTCTGCCGCCTTACACAAAAAGTCACCACCTTCTCTCATCAAGGAAGTGCTGGAGAGGCTATCTGTGCCGCCGCAAAGAATCAAAGAGTTGAAGCGATCAGCCGCCAGGGCCGGTGCCATCACTGCATTAAACCAGGCAAAGGCGTGGCAAACAGTTCTTGATTCAGAAGATTTGGCCAATGGCTACCCAAGCGTAAAAGAAGACGGGTCTCCCTTCAATGCTATTGACTTTGCTGAAATAGTAAGGGCAATGCGTCCATTAGCAAGCAAGCTGGCTGAAGATACAGACCTGTTCCAATACCAGGCGGTTTATGATGCTGAAAACAAGAAGGTAAAAGCGTCGGTTCATAAATCTTAGGACCTTATTCCGCCAATTCGTAAGCACACCTTTGCCCCTGATATTGACCCGTCAACACTTATTGATGACGAGGCTATGTTCCAAGCTTTGACTAGGATCGATTGGTCATCGCCTAACTTCCAGACAACAGAGGAAGAAGAAGAGCCAGGGCAGGATAATCCGGAAGCCTTGACCCGCCAAGACTAGAAGTCTTGATTCATGAGCCAGTTTACCAGCCATAGCATTTGGATGTTGTGTGTCTCAAAACACTTATTCTTTTGGGCCGTCCGATGCCTTGTAATAGGCTAGTTGAAAACAATGATCTGCCATGCCATCGTGCATGTTGATTTGCATAACACTTTTGAACCGCTGATATGATGTTGAAGATCTGGCACTTATGCTTTATAATATCATCAAATTATGTAGACCATAGTTATCATATTTCCTGCACATAAGCAGATAACATGTGCCCTCGCGGTTTACCCCAGGGCGGGTCATAATGCCCCATATAAAATCCACTGGTGACTTCATAGTCCATAACCAGGGCGGGTTTATCAAAACCTCATATAATCATAACAAAGTAAATATCATACCTGTGATATTTGTTCATAATGCCAGCTTACCATGCCATATGCAGTAAGGGTAACAGCCCAAAGACTTAGAGTGCAGCGCCCTGTTCAATTTATTCATACTGCCGGCTTACAACACCATATGCAGCAAGGGTAACATCCCAAAGACTTAGAGCATAGAACTCCAAGCATATAATCAAGACACACTGGCGACTTATCGTCCAAAGCCAGGCCGGGTTATCAAACCTCCGGATAGATTGAAATATGAATCATAAGGATCAAGGCAACATGGCCTGAACCAATTTTAAACCATGTATCAATACGGTACACAAGATGAACTCAAAAAATGTTTAAATCAAAGAAAAAATGAGGAAAACAAGGCATTCAAAGGCTGCCAAGTCTCAATATCATGTGCTATTCAAGGGTCGCACAGCCACTGAGTTACTCCTCAATTCAAACCTGTAAGCCAGGCCTCACATGACCAATCATCATTTTAACTTTGACAAGTTTAGGGTCTTTATAAGATTGACTGTCAAGAGTACGGCGAGTCATTCCAGGATTACCTGGTCGGGGTGGCAAGCATACAAAGGCAGGATAACCTAGACTTTTGGTGAATAAACCTAGCGTCCAAGCCTATTACGAGGGGCAACAAAGCTCTGTTCATTAACAAGAAGCCCCCAAGTAATATTTCAATCAAGGCGTATAAACCGAATCAGTAGGGTAGTCATAGCTATGCTCAATGAGCAGGAAGCCCCCAAGTAATTTGAAATCAAGGCGTACAAGCCGGATCAAGAGGGTAGTCATAGCTATGCTCAATAAGAAGGAAGCCCCCAAGTGACCTTATAAAGTGACAATAAAGACTCGTATTCTCAGAAATGAAACGACAGAGGCCATGAATTATCAGGGATGCCGGCTTTATTATACTAATCATAATACATACAATAGTACAAGTATGTACATCACAAGAGCCGGTGGCTCAGGTGTAATAAGGCCGAAGATGAGCAACATTCCATGGTCGAGGGGTCTCCTCCTCTGACGTGTGTGAGTCCTTGTGGTCTCGAACATCGATAAGGTCGTATGACCAGTTGTTCAGATTTTTGCTGACCACAAAGGGCCCTTCCCAAGGTGGGGATAACTTGTGCATGTTACTTTGATCCTGGATGAGCCGGAGCACCAAATCACCTTCTTGAAAGGTTCGGGTTTTAACCCGGCGGCTATGATAGCAACGCAGATCTTGCTGGTAAATTACCGAACGAGCCGCCGCAAGATCACACTCCTCATCCAACAGGTCAAGAGCATCCTGACGTGCTTGTTCATTATCAGCTTCAAGATAAGCCGCCACACGGGGTGAGTCGTGACGGACGTCACTAGGGAGAAACGCCTCTACTCCGTAAACCATGAAGAAAGGTGTGTAACCCGTAGATCTGTTGGGGGTAGTATTGATACTCCATAGCACTGAAGGCAACTCCTCCACCCAACAACCCGGAGTCCTCTGAAAGGGACGATAAGCCAGGGTTTGATGCCTCTCAAGATTTCTTGATTGGCTCTTTCAGCTTGACCATTGGACTGGGGTGAGCCTCAGATGACACATCAAGACAAATATGTTCACGTTGACAAAACTCTTTCATAGCACCCTTAGAAAAATTAGTGCCATTATCAGTGTCGTGGACTTAACACGGCAGATGTCCTAGCGAAAGGACTTAGGTGTAGAGCCATCGCAACTAGGTTAGCTTAAAGGGGTTAATCGGGACAAAGGACCCACAGAGTTTATATTGGTTCGGCCCCTTGTGATGAGGTAAAGGCTTACTCTAGTTTGTGGTTGCATTGCTAGGGTTTCAGTTACCAGGGAGCGAATACGCTTGAACTAGTTCTCGACTTGTTGTTTCTTGAGTTAACCCGCCACCGGGTCACCCCTTTATATACACTGGTCGATGCCCGGCGGCTTACAGAGTCCCGGCCGGCTCATACACAACATGTCCGGCCCGATGACTAATTAAGCTTGCCTTACAATACAAGTTACATATATGGCGGTTCATCCTCTTGGGCCTCAAGTCGCCTCCGGATCTTCGGCCCTTAATGGGCTTCCTTCATGACCCATTATCTTCATCTTTAAGTCGTCCGTGGTATGACACGACCCCTCCTGGGCGGGTTATAGCTAATAGTTATATCCCCAACATTAGGCCCGAGGTTGATTTGAACTTGTTCACATCAATCTTCAATGCTTGACTTGTTAAAATCTTGCATCATCCTTTCATGAATTTGTTGTAACCCGCCATGACGTCAGATCACAGAATCATATTAACCCGCCATGACGTCATCTCGCATTAATTTCGCACGGGGTCCAGAATATCTAAAAAGATCCTTATCTTTTAATAAACATCCCGAAAATCGAGGCGTCCACATAGCCATATGATGATTTCGGCCTCCTCGATTCCCGTGCATGCCTTGTAACCTTCCTCTTACAAATAGGGACGAGGGTCTTTTTCATTTTTTTTCCTTGGCTCCTCGTCTTCGTCTTCCTCTCGCGGCTCCTCCGCCGACCCAAGCTCCGTCGCTGCCATCCTCTGTCCGCTGCACCAACCCAGGCCGCTGCATCAACCTCACTGGACCAGAGAACGCCGGTGCACCACCGCTGTCCATCAGCATCCATAAGTACTCATCTTCCCGCGCCTCAGATTTGCACTAGGGTTCACTTAATTCATCTGTGGTCTTCGCTGTTCTTCGGCGTTCTTTCATAGGGCGCCCATGTCAATCTAGAAATAGTATTGAGGTCGTGTGGAAGTTGTTTGACACCCCCTCTCAATCATAGGAACCATCCTTTCTATACAGAGAATCTTCAAGCAGAAAAATTCCTCCGCTGTCACAACCTTTAGGTTTAGAATTATATTTCTTTTCCAAACTGCGGTAGATCCGAAATTATAGAATCAATCTGCAAAACATGTTTGTCCATCACTTAGACAAATTTTAACTGATAGATTTGAAATACCATAACTGCCATGGCGGCTTATACCATAAACCATAACCTCTCCATATAACATTAGGCCCCTTTTAAGCCGCCATCATATGCTTCAAAACCTGTATAACCCGGTAATATTCTCTGGCTTAACCATGCTTGCTTATTCATCCTCATAATTTGGTTCTCCGGTTTAGAAATTACTTCATTTTCTGAACTGTAGATCCATAATCATTACCCTTTCACGGCGGTTCAAACAATAATTTATAACCCGCCAGGTGCCTGCCGGTTTAATGACATCTTAAATCGTCTTGTTTAGGTCGTGCACCTCAATAATGACTAAGACAATTACGTCATGCGACTGGGTTCCGTCCATCGTCACAGAAGAAATGCTTCAGGAATATGTCAAGATCGGCTTTTTGTCAGCAAAAAATGTCCTTCACTGGCGTGCTCCAAACCCAGATGAAGTTTGACCTCAGCCGCAGGATAAGGAGATTATCGTTTTTATTGATCACATGAACCAGGGTTTCTCACCGCCCGGGTCAAAATTCTTCCATGACGTTCTGCATTTCTTTCAACTTCATCCTCAAGATATCGGACCCAACTCCGTCTGAAACATCTGCAATTTCCAAGTCTTCTGCGAAGTATACCTTCAAGAAGAGCCCATCGTTGAACTCTTCAGAGAATATTTCTATCTGAACTGCCAGAACAAGTTCACCGATGGACCCAGCTTAGAGCCTGGTGGAGTCTCAATTCAACGGCGGAGAGATGCCATCTTTCCTTATGCTCAGCTTCCAAGTCATCCCAAGGATTGGAATCAGACCTGGTTCTGTTGCCAGGATACTTCTCCTGCTGACGAGAATCCCTTGCCGTGTTTTCGTGAACAGCGGATCAGCCCAAGGCACCCTCTCCCCGAACGTCTCACCACTACTGACAGAGCCAAACTTATGCCTACCTTTTCAAAGGTTAGAGCGATGTTGGCCAATGGATTGATTGGTGTCAACCTGGCCCGCTGCTGGGTGGCTTGGAGGATCATACCTTTGAGCTGCCGGCCCGGTTTAATGTGCACATATACTGGTGATACCAAAGATCCGCTGCGCCACTGCTCAGTACGTTTTTCTGATAACGCGACTAATGATATGACCAAAACCCTTCTCAACGAAAGCTTGGAGAGCTGCAACAAAGTGGGGTTGAATCCCTTCTGCACACTCAACCCGGCACCGGATGTTAGTTTGTCCGGTTCATCTATTTCACTTTATTGTTCATATAACTTGCAAATCTCCAACCTTATTGTAATTTGTGTAGGCTAGATCCGTCTTTTGGAAAAAAGAAATATGACGAGAAAGCCGCCAAGAAAGCCAGGGCTAAGACTAAAGCCCTGAAGAAGAATAAAAAGAAATCAACTGCCTCTGATATGTTGAACCTGGATGAAGATGATGAGTCGGAGGTAGACCTTGATTCCCTTGGCTCCTTTTTCAACTATCTTATTGACACTGATTGCTACCAGGATGATGCGAAACAAGCCAGGCGGGTGATGAAGAGGTAAATATTATTTCCTCTGACATAGAGCCTTTGCCAACACAGAAAATTCGACAAGTGACCCGGAAAGTAAGGTTTTCTCACCCTTTTGCTCACTTGGATCCCAACTTTATTTTGAAGCAACAACAAGATGAGAACCGGCGCAGAACTCGGACCAGTGGAGGCGGAGAGCTTTCCTCCGGTTTACCTAACACACCAGCCCCACGCAAATGCCGGAATAAGGTGCTTAGGAATTCCAACTCTTGTTATCCCAAGGCAGGTCTTATTCGCCAACCACTTAATCTTTTTGACTCAAATTATCAGGGGACTTCTTACTCTTCCTCTAGCGATTCATCACAGACTCAGCTTCCGGCTTTCAAGACTGCCACTGGGTAAAAACTTTATGTTTATTTTTTCACATTTCTGCACATATACTGACCTTGTCTCTTTTCCGCAGTGGAATGACAAAGCCTAGCAAGAAAGCAAAAATTATTAAACCGGTCGAAGATCCAGAAATTCGTGAGCCGGAAAGACAAGCGCCGGTATTCTAAGCTTCTGTGCAACACCCGGAGGAGCTTGCTAATGACCCACCACCAGAGAATCCTGGCGGCTCCACCGATCATACAATCATCGACCCTTTGGGTACTAAACCGCCAAGCCAAATCAAGCCTTCAAAGCCAAATACTAAAGATGTTCTAATCACTGGTACTGGTTTTCGTGAACCGGGGAATCCCACTACTCTGGCTAAACATTCTGCCAAAGAAGAATTGATTGAGAAACGCAAAGTCAAGTTTGACATGGCCAATTATTCTCATCTGAGCATCAGTGAAGTACTCTCCGGCTACCTCAGCCAGGTGCACACTAGCCACGATCTGGAGATTGACATGGTCAAACACATGCACCAAAAATATGTGGTATCAACTTCTGCCTTGTCTGTAAGATATATTCCTTTAGCCCCCAAGTCTACTGAATATGATAGAATTGAATATGTTGTAGACTTCTAGATAACTTTAGATATGTATGAAAGTCAAAACCAGTAGCCCCCACGGGCCGGCTTAAACTTATCAAGTCAAGCCGGGGCTTCATATAGTAGTGGCCAACTTTGCGCTTGTAGCCCCCAAGGGCCGGCTTAATCAACATGAATAAGCCGGGACTTATCACTGTCATTGAATAAAATATCCTTATCACCCTCACAGGCCAGTTTATCTTGGAAAAAGATGAACCGGATTTGTTTTCATAAAAGAAACTTTCTGCACCCATTAGCCCCCAAGTGCCAAGTGCTATTGCCGGCAAAAGGCTTGGGACTTTTTCTGAATTTATACTGTGATATAACTGTTGACAACTATTCAATCTTTTATTTACAGGAAGCCTCAGCTCAGTTTCAATCTCAATTGGCGGATGTAAAAAACCGACTTGAACTGCAAGAAGCTGAGACCCGGAAGGCTGATTCCAAGTTCAAATTTAGCTTGGATGAAGCAGAGAAGCTTAAAACCGGGTTTAACACTGAGAAAGCCGCCTGGGCTGAAGAAAAAACTGCCCTGATACAGAGAGCTGAAAAGCTGAAGCCTCTTTGGAAGAGGTCACCACAGAACTTACCAGCTTGAAGCGCCATATATCACAGATGACCTCTGCCATTTTTGGTAAGTAAGACGTAAATATTGTAATGCCTTTTAGACACTCCATTTTGTAAGCGGCCTGGTGATTTAATCATAGTACGTGATGCAGGCCCTAGGGGCAGCAATCTTGGTCAAGAAGTGCTCATAAAACTCAAGGCAGTTTACACGCTAGTAGATCAACTATACACCGGTGCCCAACGCATAATAGCTACCATCTCCCCAACCAATCAAGCACCATCCCTTCTCAGTGATGTCCTAAGCAAACTTTCTGTCCTGCCAGCCAGAATTGAGGAAATCAAGCGGTCAGCCGCCAGAGCCGGTGCCATTACGGCTTTAAGCCGGGCGAAGGCATGGCAGGCAGAATTAGACCCGACCGAGCTAGCTACTGGCTGCCCAGCTTGAAAGAGGACGGGTCACCCATTGATAAGAAGGATTTTGCTGCTTTTGTAAAGGAGATGCGTCCATTGGCGAGCCTTATAGCTGAAGAAACAGATTTGTCAAGGTATCAGGCGGCTTATACAGCGGACAGCCAGAAAATGCCGACGCTGGCTTACAAAATTGTGGACCTCATCCCTCCAATCCGTAAGCATACCTTTGCCCCTGAAATTGATCAGTCTGAGCTTATCGAAGACAAAGCTGAATTTCAATCCTTGACTGACATCAATTGGTCATTGCCTGACTTCCAGACGACGGAGAAAGAAGAAGAATCGGCGCGGGATGATTCGGAAGCCTCGAGCCGCCAAGACCAGGAGAATTGATCCGCTGGATGGATCATAATCTGAATTATCAGACGTTGCCTGAAAAACACTTAATCATTTGGGCTCGTGAAGCCATGTAATAGACTAGTTGAAACAACCATGATCTGCCACGCCATCGTGCGTGTTTATTTGCATAATACTTATGAATCGCCGATCCGTTATTTGAAGATCTGCCACTTATGCTTTATAATGTCGTAAATTATGCAAACCATGTTTATCATTTTTCCTGCACATAAACAGGTAACAGGTGCCCTGGCGATTTACCCCAGGGCGGGTCACAATACCCCATATGAAAACCACTGATCACTGAATAGTCCATAAGCAGGGCGGGTTAATCAAAACCTTATATAATCACAACAAAATAAATATCATACCTGTGATATTTGTTAACGCTATCGGCTTATCATGCGACGTGCAGTAAGGGTAACAGCCCAAGGACTGAGAGCACAATGCCATGTTCCATTTATTCATACCGCCGGATTACAGCGCCATATGCAGCAAGGGATAACATCCAAAAACTTGAGTGCAGCACTCCAAGCATTTAGTCAACACAATGGCGACTTAACGTCCAAAACCGGGCCGGGTTAACAAACCTCTGGATAGATTCAAATATGAATCATAAAGATCAAGGCAACATGGCCTGAACCAACTTTAAACCATATATCAATATGGTACAAAAAATAAAAAAGGTGAATTCAAACAAAGTTCAAAAACAAATAAAAAATCAAGGCTTTCATAGGCGGCCAGGCCTAAATCATCAAGTGATTTTCATGGGCTTGCACAACCACTAAGTTAATCCTTCAGTCAAACCTTGTAAGCCGGGCCTCACATGACCAACCGCTGTTTTAACCTTGACAAGTTCAGGGTTTTAATAAGATTGACTGTCAAGAGTTCGGTGGGTCATTCCAGGATTACCTGGGCGGAGTGGCAAACGTACAAGGCAGGATCAACTGGAAAAAAATTGGTGTATACACCTGGCATTTCAAGCCAATCAAAAGGGTTATCAAAGCTATGTTCAATGAACAGGGAGCTCCCAAGTGATATATATTGAACCATCAGGGCAAGGTACCTATGTTGGAGTTGTGCTCTGCAACAGACTCTCTTTGGTCCCTATAACCTAGGCATCAGGCCTCCAAGTAGGTTGTAGAAACGGCGTTCAAGCAGGATCAGTAGGGTAGTCACAGCTATGCTCAATGAGCAGGAAGCCCCCAAGTATTTTGTAATCATGGCATACAAGCCGGATCAAGAGGGTAGTCATAGCTATGCTCAATAAGCAGGAAGCCCCCAAGTGACCGTATGAAGTGATAACAAAGACTCGTATTCTTAGAAATGAAACGACAGAGGCCTTGAATTATCAGGGATGCCGGCTTTATTATACGAATCATAATATCACTGGTGCATGTCGGTGCTATACAAACGGTTTTTAACCCCTTTCCGCGACGGCATTTGGAACCGTCCCCAAGTGAGTGTGGGCGATAGGGGGTCCTTCCCACACGACCCAGAAATCGTCAGGGATAGGCCCTCCTGGGACACAGGCTGGGTCCGTGTGCGATCGGGCGAGGCATCGAAACCCAATCATTTCCGTAGGTATGTACATCCCACACGGTAATCCGAGAAAAACATTTCCGTAGGTATGTACATCCCACACGGTGAATCCCAGAAAAACATTTCCGTTCGTATGTATATCACACACAGTCAATCCAAGGAATACGTTTCCGTTCTTATGTACATCCCACACAGTCAATCCAGGGAAAATGTTTCCATTCGTATGTACATCCCACATAGTTTTATGTGTAGGCTCGTGTGTGAAAGGTGTAACTATCACACACGGTCTGCCTTGGTTAGCTGTTTTCCTTTATCAACTGTATCACACACGATTTCATGAAGAAAACTATGTGGCATTGGGCTATCCATCGCAAGCGCTTTTACTGCTAGAACCGTTTGCAAAGGTCCATGACACATTTAGCAGGTTTATTAGTTTACAATTAATAATTTTAGTATTACGCAAATTCACATTTCATATCGAACAGTTGTTTGCCAATTTCATATCAGGCACATAAATATATTATAACATCACAGTACGGTAGCTACATGAAAACAACACAGTACAACATATAGCTAGTTCAACTTCATAAGAACAATATATTCATTTCCCTAATCAAGATCATCCAGGCTCATCTTATCCACCTCTGCTTTCAGTTCAGTAAGAACCTGTTTTGCACGGGCCAACTAGGAAAGTGCCTCCTCCTTCGCCAACACGATCTTAGCAAAGTCTGATTTAAAAAAATCTGAGCTCATTCTCCACCTTCAACTTTTTATCCCGCATCTTCAAATATTCTTCAGCGTTGACAACAGTTTCTCTAAGCCTACGTCTGTTCTCTTCCTCATACATGCTCCAGAGCTTCGCTAGGCACATCTTCAAAGACTGTGGACACTCTTGATCAACCCACTCCAAGTAACAACACTTACGTTCATCCTATAATATTTAAAACTAGATCAGTAACAATTGTAGGGGAAATTGGTTTATAGCAACATACAAAATCGCCAATGCTTATTTTGAAAAACTAAAGAAACATGTTAATTATGACATATCTTCTCAAAAGATCAATGTGCAAATGAATTAATTGCTACTGAGACAACAACCAAATTCTGGAACATCAGAAGCTATAATTAACTACAACGGCACTACAAGTTCTTACTCATGTACAATAAATAACAAATTGAACATTTTATGAGGATGGCAAATATAACTGCAACAGCATAGCGACAGTGTTTGGATGACAGCAAATTGATACTAACAGGTGTGTACATGCACAAATTTAGTAACATAGATCTAATAGCACTAAGGCCGTCCACTATGTATGCCAAAACTAGGGTAAAGACAACTGTTGCTACATCTCGCACCGGTGCCCTGCACTGACGAGCAGATGCAGCGGAAAAAAAATCAGGGACCAGGACTCCGGAGCACGTAGTTGCTCCGATGCCCAGTTCCTTCGTGCCATAAGGATTTAGTATTTTATTGCTTGGCTGCTCGGATGTGTGGACCAAAGTTGGTTGCACAAACTGCTGAAGCGGTGCCAAATATTTTTCTAATGGCACCGCTGATGAGATGGCAGCAATTTAAGATACTAGGTACAAACTGTGACATTGTCTTAGGATGCGTTTGGTTGAAGGTGTGGTATGAATGGGTTGGGACCGTGACAGTGTCTGAATCACATCTAACAAATGATTTGGAACAACGAAAGAGGGTCTAACCTTCTCTGCACATGCCAGAAACTTCCTCCCACTGTCCACAAATTCAAATGCAACTAGCTTCACGCATGGAGATTGATGGTGACAACAAGCAGATAGGTCTTCAGCCACCCCACTCCATTCGTTGCCACTGATGGTCCTTGGGAGCTACAAGAGGAAGAAATGACTCAAATCGGCTGCCGGTTAAAAATCCTTCATTCCAAGTCATAGCCCGAGAGAGAGAAGAGAGCCATACCTGGGTGGTGAAGGAGTCGTCGCCAGAGGAGGAACCGCTGGAGATGTCTTTGAAAAAGACCATGGAGACCCCGGCGGTAGGATGCGAGACGGTGAGAGCGAGGAAGCGGCTATAGCTTAGGAAGGAAGGAAGGAGGAAACATGGGAAATGTGACTTGTGGTCGGGGAGAAAAGGGGGTGGGGAAGGGGGCGGGGGTAGATATTTTGGCGATAGGCCAAAATTTTGGAAATGTGGAGAGAAACTTTGCATGCGGTGCCGCCGGACCATTCACTTTGAACGATTGTGTGCATGGCAAACGATTCTTCTGCTTTATGCGCATGGGATGAGTTTGATAATTCAAATTTTGGTGGAAATTTCCCCGGGTACGTCATTGCATAATTTAACATCGCTTGCTAATTTGGGCACACAAAAGAGCATACAACAGACAGACCACACTTACTGAATCGAGCAATTTTAGTAATTAAACAGAGCCAGTTGACCTAAACATTGCTCTAACCAAAGAACAGCATTAAAAACAAAGCCTAAGTACGCATAATTTTAACAAATCCGCCGCCGCGCGGCCTATGCATCGCCGGTGTGAGATGAGACGTCGATGACTTGTTCTGGCGACATGTCGCCGTTGGTGTACTCCGCGTCCCCCTGCTGAAGTCGACCGCGTCCTCGTCCTCGTCCTCAGTGCCGCCCTCAAGGTTGTTGTACTCATAGTAGTGGTTGCGCCAGAGCTCGCGTTGGAACTCCACCGCCAATTCCTGAACGGACAGACTCTTCAATACCTCGACCTCGGCCACGCGCAACTCCTCCTCCCGGTGCTCCTCGATCTCCGCTGCCTCCTGCATCTCCAGCTCCCGCTCGGTGACCTCATGAGGAAGCAGGTGCTCCATGGCCACCGCCGCCTTTTCAGACATGGGTTGCATGCTGGAGTCCGAGGTGGCCTGGAATATCTTGGCGTGTGCTTCCTCGATCTTTGCGTGGATGGCCTCGACCCAGGCCAGGGCGACATCGGCGGCACGGACAGCAGCTTGAGCGCTCTTGGCGTTTGCAGCAGCTGCTGCAGCCGTCTCGCCTACTGCAGCTGCCCTGTCGACTGCCTCAGACACCCTCTCGGCGGAAGCAGCCGTGCTCATGCGGATGCGGTGGTACTCGCGGCGTAGGCGGCCGCAGTCTCGGTACAGGCGGCGGCGCTCGGGGGGGGGGGGGGACGCAGCCATTGTACGGGCCTTCACGAAGTGTTTCTACGGCATCATCTTTGCAAGAAGGGGGTGCAGGAATGGGGATCGGGATTTGTGGATTAGGGGGTTGCCGGCACTGGAGCAGACTGATACGTCTCCAACGTGATTGTTCCATGCTATTACATATTCTGTTTTGGATGTTTAATGGGCTTTATTATACACTTTTATATTATTTTTGGGACTAACCTATTAACCCAAGGCCCAGTGCAAATTGCTGTGTTTTTGCCTATTTCAGTGTTTCGCAGAAAAGAAATATCAAACGGAGTCCAAACGGAATGAAACCTTCGGGAGCGTGATTTTTGGAACAAACGTGATCCAGAGGACTTGGAGTGGACGTCAAGAAATCAACAAGGAAGCCACAAGGCAGGGAGGCGTGCCTGCCCCCCTGGGCGCGCCCCCACCCTTGTGGGCCCCTCGCATCTCCACCGACCTACTTCTTCCTCCTATATATACCCATATACCCCGAAACCAACCAGGAGCACCACGAAACCCTATTTCCACCGCCGCAACCTTCTGTACCCGTGAGATCGCATCTTGGGGCCTTTTCCGGCGCTCCGCCGGAGGGGGAATCGATCACGGAGGGCTTCTACATCAACACCATAGCCTCTCCGATGATGTGTGAGTAGTTTACCACAGACCTTCGGGTCCGATGGATTATGGAACAAGGACTGGCAAGAGCCTAAGCTTGGGGATGCCGAAGGCACCCCAAGGTAAAATCCAAGGACAACCAAAAAGCCTAAGCTTGGGGATGCCCCAGAAGGCATCCCCTCTTTTGTCTTCGTCCATCGGTAACTTTACTTGGAGCTATATTTTTATTCACCACATGATATGTGTTTTGCTTGGAGCGTCTTGTATGATTTGAGTCTTTGCTTTTTAGTTCACCATAATCATCCTTGCTGTACACACCTTTTGGGAGAGACACACATTAATCGAAATATATTAGAATACTCTATGTGCTTCACTTATATCTTTTGAGCTAAACAATTTCGCTCTAGTGCTTCACTTATATCTTTTAGAGCACGGTGGTGGTTTTATTTTATAGAAATTATTGATCTCTCATGATTCACTTATATTATTTTGAGAGTCCTTTAGAACAGCATGGTAATTTGCTTTGGCTATAAAATTAGTCCTAATATGATAGGCATCCAAGATGGATATAATAAAAACTTTCATATAAGTGCATTGAATACTAAGAGAAATTTTATACTTGATGATTGTTTTGAGATATGGAGATAGTGATATTAAAGTTGTGCTAGTTGAGTAGTTATGAATTTGAGAAATACTTGTGTTGAAGGTTGCAAGTCCCATAGCATGCACGTATGGTAAATGTTGTGTAACAAATTTGAAACATGAGGTGTTCTTTGATTGTCATCCTTATGAGTGGCAGTCGGGGACGAGCGATGGTATTTTCCTACCAATCTATCCCCCTAGGAGCATGCGCGTAGTGCTTGGCTTTTGATGACTTGTAGATTTTTGCAATAAGTATGTGAGTTCTTTATAACTAATGTTGAGTCCATGTATTATACGCACTCTCAACCTTCCATCATTGCTAGACACCGTGCATTGCCCGTTCTCACCTTGAGAGTTGGTGCAAACTTCGCCGGTGCATCCAAACCCCGTGATACGATACGCTCTATCACACATAAACCTCCTTATATCTTCCTCAAAACAGCCACCATACCTACCTATTATGGCATTTCCATAGCCATTCCGAGATATATTGCCATGCAACTTTCCACCGTTTCGTTTATTATGACACGCTTCATCATTATCATATTGCCTTGCATGATCATGTAGTTGACACCATATTTATGGCAAAGCCACCATGCATGTTATTCCATACATGTCACTCTTGATTCATTGCCCATCCCGGTACACCGCCGGAGGCATTCATATGGAGTCATATTTTGTTCTAGTATTGAGTTGTAATCATCGAGTTGTAAATAAATAGAAGTGTGATGCTCATCATTAATATTGCATTGTCCAAAAAAAGAGAAAGGCCAAAAAAAGTCCCAAAAAAGGGAAAAAAAAGAAAAAAAGGGAGAAATAAAAAGGGACAATGCTACTATCCTTTTTCCACACTTGTGCTTTAAAGTAGCACCATGATCTTTATGATAGAGAGTCTCTTGTTTTGTCACTTTCATATACTAGTGGGAATTTTTCATTGTAGAACTTGGCTTGTATACTCCAACAATAAGCATCCTCACATGCCCTAGTTCTTCGTGAGCAAGCAAGTTGGATGCACACCCACTTAGTTTCTTTTGTTGAGCTTTCATACATTTATAGCTCTAGTGCACCCGTTGCATGGCAATCCCTACTCCTTGCATTGACATCAATTGATGGGCATCTCCCTAGCCCGTTGATTAGCCGCGTCAATGTGAGACTTTCTCCTTTTTTGTCTTCTCCACATAACCCCCATCATTATATTCTATTCCACCCATAGTGCTATATCCATGACTCACGCTCATGTATTGCGTGAAAGTTGAAAAAAGTTTGAGATTACTAAAGTATGAAACAATTGCTTGGCTTGTCATCGGGGTTGTGCATGATGAGAGCATTCTTGTGTGACGAAAATGGTACATGGCCAAACTATATGATTTTGTAGGGATGAGCTTTCTTTGGCTATGTTATTTTGAGAAGACATAATTGCTTGGTTAGTATGCTTGAAGTATTATTATTTTTATGTCAATATTAAACTTTTATCTTGAATCTTCCGGATCTGAACATTCATGCCACAATAAAGAAAATTACATTGAGAAATATGCTAGGTAGCATTCCACATCAAAATTTCTGTTTTTATCATTTACCTACTCGAGGACGGGCAGGAATTAAGCTTGGGGATGCTTGATACGTCTCCAACGTATCTATAATTTTTGATTGTTCCATGCTATTATATATTCTGTTTTCGATGTTTAATGGGCTTTATTATACACTTCTATATTATTTTTGGGACTAACCTATTAACCCAAGGCCCAGTGCAAATTGCTGTTTTTTTGCCTATTTCAGTGTTTCACAGAAAAGGAACATCAAACGGAGTCCGAACGGAATGAAACCTTCGGGACCGTGATTTTTGGAACAAACGTGATCCAGAGGACTTGGATTAGACGTCAAGAAATCAAAGGAGGCCACGAGGCAGGGAGGCGCGCCTGCCCCCCTGTGCGCGCCCCCCACCCTCGTGGGCCCCTCGCAGCTCCACCGACCTACTTCTTCCTCCTATATATACCCATATACCCCGAAACCAACCAGGAGCACCACGAAACCCTATTTCCACCATCGCAACCTTCTGTACCCGTGAGATCCCATCTTGGGGCCTTTTCCAGCGCTCCGCCGGAGGGGGAATCGATCACGGAGGGCTTCTACATCAACACCATAGCCTCTCCGATGATGTGTGAGTAGTTTACCACAGACCTTCGGGTCCATAGTTATTAGCTAGATGGCTTCTTCTCTCTATTTGGATCTCAATGCAAAGTTCTCCTCGATCTTCTTGGAGATCTATTCGATGTACCTCTTTTTGCGGTGTGTTTGTCGAGATCCGATGAATTGTGGGTTTATGATCAAGATTATCTATGAACAATATTTGAATCTTCTCTGAATTCTTTTATGTATGATTGGTTATCTTTGCAAGTCTCTTCGAATTATCAGTTTGGTTTGGCCTTCTAGATTGATCTTTCTTGCAATGGGAGAAGTTCTTAGCTTTGGGTTCAATCTTTCGTTGCTCGATCCCAGTGACAGAAGGGGAAACGACACGTATTGTATTGTTGCCATCGAGGATAAAAAGATGGGGTTTATATCATATTGCTTGAGTTTATCCCTCTACATCATGTCATCTTGCCTAATGCGTTACTCTGTTCTTATGAACTTAATACTCTAGATGCATGCTGGATAGCGGTCGATGTGTGGAGTAATAGTAGTAGATGCAGGCGGGAGTCGGTCTACTTGTCGCGGACGTGATGCCTATATACGTGATCATGCCTAGATATTCTCATAATGATGCACTTTTCTATCAATTGCTCGACAGTAATTTTTTCACCCACCGTAATACTTATGCTATCTTGAGAGAAGCCACTAGTGAAACCTATGGCCCCCGGGTCTATTTTCCATCATATAACTTTCCAATCTATTTTTACTTTGCAATCTTTACTTTCAATCTTTATTAATAAAATACCAAAAATATTATCATCTCAATCAGATCTCACTTTTCCAAGTGTCCGTGAAGGGATTGACAACCCTTTATCGTGTTGGTTGCAAGGTTCTTATTTGTTTGTGTAGGTACGAGGGACTTGCATGTGGCCTCCTACTGGATTGATACCTTGGTTCTCAAAAACTGAGGGAAATACTTACGCTACTTTGTTGTATCACCCTTTCCTCTTCAAGGGAAAACCAACGCATGCTCAAGAGGTAGCAAGAAGGATTTCTAGCGCCGTTGCCGGGGAGGCTTACGCCAAGTCAAGTCAAGATTTGATCTCCCGGCAACTAGCCATTTCTGGCGCCGTTGCCGGGGAGTCTACGGACAAGTCAAGACATACCAAGCACCCATCACAAACTCTTATCCCTCACATTACATTATTTGCCATTTGCCTCTCATTTTCCTCTCCCCCACTTCACCCTTGCCGTTTTATTCGCCCTCTCTTTCTGTTTGTCTCTTTTTTGCTTGCTTCTTGTTTGCTTGTGTGTTGGATTGCTTGCTTGTCACGATGGCTCAAGATAATACTAAATTGTGTGACTTTGCCAATACCAACAACAATTATTTTCTTAGCACTCCGATTTCTCCTCTTGCCGATGCTGAATCTTGTGAAATTAATGCTGCCTTGTTGAATCTTGTCATGAAAGATCAATTCGCCGGCCTTCCTAGTGAAGATGCCGCTACCCATCTAAACAGCTTTGTTGATTTGTGTGATATGCAAAAGAAGAAAGATGTGGACAATGATATTGTCAAATTGAAGCTATTTCCTTTTTTGCTGAGAGATCGTGCTAAAACTTGGTTTTCGTCTTTGCCTAAAATAGTATTGATTCTTGGAATAAGTGCAAAGATGCTTTTATCTCTAAGTATTTTCCTCCCGCTAAGATCATCTCTCTTAGAAACGATATTATGAATTTTAAGCAACTTGATCATGAACATGATGCACAAGCTTGGGAGAGAATGAAATTAATGATACGTAATTGCTCTACACATGGTTTGAACTTATGGATGATTATACAAAATTTTTGTGCAGGATTGAATTTTGCTTCTAGAAATCTTTTAGATTCGGCTGTGGGAGGCACTTTTATGGAAATCACTTTAGGAGAAGCTACTAAACTCCTAGATAATATTATGGTTATATATTCTCAATGGCACACTGAAAGATCTACTAGTAAAAAGGTGCATGCAATTGAAGAGATTAATGTTTGGAGTGGAAAGATGGATGAACTTATGAAATTGTTTGCTAATAAGAGTGTTTCTTCTGATCCCAATGATATGCCTTTGTCTACTTTGATTGAGAATAATAATGAATCTATGGATGTGAAATTTGTTGGTAGGAACAATTTTGGTAACAACGCTTATAGAGGAAACTTTAATCCTAGGCCGTATCCTAGTAATTCCTCTAATAATTATGGTAATTCCTACAACAACTCTTATGGAAATTTTAATAAGATGCCCTCTGATTTTGAGACTAGTGTTATGGAATTTATGATTTCTCAAAAGAATTTCAATGCTTTGCTTGAAGAAAAATTGCCTAAGATTGATGAGTTGGCTAGGAACGTGGGTAGAATTTCTCTTGATGTTGATTCGTTAAAACTTAGATCTATTCCACCTAAGCATGATATCAATTAGTCTCTCAGGGCTATGAGAATTTCCATTGATGAGTGCAAAGAAAGAACCGCTAGGATGCGTCCTAAAAAAGATTGCTTTGTGAAAGCGTGTTCTTCTAGTTTTCATGATAATAAGGATGAAGATCTAAAAGTGATTGATGTGTCTCCTATTAAATCTTTGTTTTGCAATATGAATCTTGATAATGATGGGACTGGAGATGAGTCAACTTTAGTTAAAGGGCGTCCCAATGATTCGGAGGTTTTAGATCTTGATGCAAAAATTGGTAAAAGTGGGATTGAAGAGGTCAAAACTTTACATAGCAATGAACCCACTATTTTGGATTTCAAGGAATTTAATTATGATAATTGTACTTTAATAGATTGTATTTCCTTGTTGCAATCCGTGCTAAATTCTCCACATGCTTATAGTCAAAATAAGGCTTTTACCAAACATATCGTTGATGCTTTAATGCAATCTTATGAAGAAAAGCTTGAATTGAAAGTTTCTATCCCTAGAAAACTTTATGATGAGTGGGAACCTACTATTAAAATTAAAATTAAAGATCATGAATTCTATGCTTTGTGTGATTTGGGTGCTAGTGTTTCCAAGATTCCAAAAACTTTGTGTGATATGTTAGGTTTCCGTGAATTTGATGATTGTTCTTTAAACTTGCACCTTCCGGATTCCACCATTAAGAAACCTATGGGAAGAATTAATGATGTTCTTATTATTGCAAATAGGAATTATGTGCCTGTAGATTTCATTGTCCTTGATATAGATTGCAATCCTTCATGTCCTATTATTCTTGGTAGACCTTTCCTTAGAACGATCAGTGCAATTATTGATATGAAAGAAGGGAACACTACAAAAAAAAGACACATCCGTGACATTTTGGGCCGAACGAAAATCTTTTGTCATACTTATGACACTTCTATGACGATAATTGTGACAAAACCCGGTATCATCATAGATGTGGTGGGGTCCTACTTCTATGACAAAAAATCATGACAAAAGATGGGCTTTTCGTCCTGGGCGGGCCGAGGACGCAGCTGCATGACATTCTTTGGGACGTCCATGATGTAAAAAACCATGGTAGAAGCGAGGGCACGGAAAATATCGGGGAGTCCCCGGTTACGGTGGGTGGTCGGGAGCCGAGCGATGCGCGTTTCTCTCGTACGTACGCGCGTGTGCGAGGCGTTGTGCTCTAACTGAACCCAAGCGAGGCGTTGGGCTCTAACTGAACCCGAGCGATTGCACTGCAGGCTACGCGTTACTGAACCCGAGCGATCGATCGATGGCTGTTAACTGAACCCAATCGAGCGATTCCTTCGCTACTGCTGCTAACTGAAGCCGATCGATGCTGCCTCTGGATGAACAGTGAGCGTTGCGGGGGGGTGGATGAATAGTTCATGGTGGGGGTAGATGAACAGGACCCCGTGGTGTTGCCTCTGGATGAACAGGACCCTGATCGATCGAGCCGGTTGGGGCTGGATGAACAGGACCCCGTGGAGGGCAGGATGAACAAGACCACCCCGTGAAGGGCAGGATGAACAGTAGATGGTGGAGGGCAGGATGAACAGTAGATGGTGGAGGGCTGGATGAACAGTAGCCCGTGGAGGGGTGGTTGAACAGGAGCCCGTGGAGAGGGCTGGTTGAACAGTAGCCGGTGGAGTAGCGCGCGGTGGAGGCTGGATGAACAGGAGCCCATGGATGAATAGCGCAGGTGGAGGCTGGAGGAGGTCGACGGTGGATGAACAGTAGCCCGTGGAGGCTGGAGGGGGTCGGCGGTGGAGATGACCAGTATCCCGTGGAGTCCCATTTTGCGGTACGCCACACCCCTCCCGATGAACAGGACCCTCGTTTCGACCGTAGCGCTCCAACACAAGTCCGTTTCCTCCGTTTTGCGGTACGCCACACCCCTCCCGATCAACAGGACCCCCGTTTCGACCGTAGGAGGTCCGTTTTCTCTGTTTTGCGGTACGCCAGACCCCTCCCGATCAACAGGATCCCATTTCGAACGTGGCCGGTCGAACACAAGGCCGTTTCCTCCGTTCTGCGGTACGCCATGCCTCGTTTCCATCGGCTGTTCCGTCCAAGCCGGTTGGCTCCCACGCGTTCCGTTTCCTCCCGATGAACACGACGCATTCCGTTGCCTCCCCATGAACACGACGACGACACTGTTTCTCCGTTCCGACCCAGCCATGTACACGAGACCTGGCCATACGTACGCGCGAGTAGGCGTTCGAGACCCCACCTGTATGTATGTACGTGGCCGTATTTACTTTCTTGCACCCTGGCCGCGGTACGTACGTGTACATGCTACGTGCGCGCCTGTACTACGACACGTGCGCGCCTCTACATCGACCAGTATGTACATACACGTTCGCGACCAGAATGAAAACGCTACGTACGCTTCGACCAGGTGGGTCCCGACTGTCAGGCACTTCCTTGCCTACGAAGATATAGCTAGTGGGTCCCTGCAGTCAGGGGGTGAATCGTTTTTTTTTGTTTTTTGCCAGGACGCACTTCCTTGCGTGCGAAGATGTAGCTGGTGGGTCCCAGCAGTCAGGGGGAAACGTTTTTTTCACAAAATACGGTGGCCCGTCCGGTGGGTCCCCGCTGTCAGGTGGAGGAATAATTATTTTGCGCGTAATAAGGAGGCACTTCCTTGCTGCGGTCGTGGACCCAGCTGTCAACCTCTCCACGAGAGTTCTCTTCCAATGGAAGTTGTTCCTTGACCACGTTGACCACGCCGCGCCAAGAGCACCAGGGCGGTGGACGACGGCGAGGCCTAGGAAGGGGACGACACGGAGCCGGGGAAGACGCGGCAGTGGAAGCCCGCGCGGAGAGGAGTACGAGGGTTCACTGGTTCGGCTGCGGTGTGAGGCTGCCGTCGCCGCAGGGCCTGGCCAGCGGTGGGAATAGTAGGGGGCGGTGACGCCTCCGCGGCAGCACAGCCGGCCACGGGAGGCAGGAGCATGCGGCACGACCGGCGCTGCTTTGGGCGGCTGGAGCAACAAGACCAGAGGTTGAAGAAGCACTACTGCCGTTGGATGGACATCGTACGGTCACTGGAGCTAGAATCGTTCATATTGACTAAGTTGACAAAGCACTCCGTCCCCGTCAACTTAGTAGGCCGCCCAAAGTGGGTCTGTTGAAGAAGCACTACTGCCGTTGGATGGACATCGTACGGTCACTGGAGCTAGAATCGTTCATATTGACTAAGTTGACAAAGCACTCCGTCCCCGTCAACTTAGTAGACCCACTACAATCGTTCATATTGACTAAGTCAGCCTCCCACCAAGGTGGGTCCCAACCAGCGGGGGAGTATTCATTTTTTGTGCGTAATAAGGAGGCACTTCCGGTGGGTCCGAGCTGACAGCGGGGGGAACGTTTTTTCGCGCAATACGGTGGCCCGTCCGGTGGGTCCCAGCAGTCAGGGGGCAAACGTTTTTTACGCGAAATACGGTGGCCCGTCTGGTGGGTCCCCGCTGTCAGGTGGAGGAATCATTATTTTCCGCGTAATAAGGAGGCTCTTCCTTGCTGCCGTCGTGGACCCAGCTTTCAGCCTCTCCACGTACAGTCCACGTCCGATGGAAGCCGTTCCTTGACCACGTTGACCACGCCGCGCCGAGAGCAGCAGGGCAGTGGACGACAGCGAGGCCTAGGAAGGGGATGACGCGGAGCCGGGGAAGACGCGGCAGTGGAAGCCCGCGCGGAGAGGAGTACGAGGGTTCACTGGTTCGGCTGCGGTGTGAGGCTGCCGTCGCCGCGGAATAACAGGGGGTGTGGGTGAGTAGAGGGATGGCCTGGCCAGCGGTGGGAGTAGTAGGGGGCGGTGAGGCCTCCGCGGCATCACAGCCGGCCACGGGAGGCAGGAGCACGCGGCACGACCGGCGCTCCTTTGGGCGACTGGAGCAAGAAGACCAGAGGTTGAAGAAGCACTACGGCTGTTGGATGGACATCGTACGGTCACTGCAGCTAGAATCGTTCATATTGACTAAGTTGACAAAGCCCTTGGTACGCGTCAACTTAGTAGGCCCACAGGTCTGCTTCTGAAACGGTGCACCCCAGATGTCAGGGGGAGGAATCATTTTTTGGGCGGGTGAAGCTAGAATATCCGAGATTGAAGAAGAAGCACGGCATCCGTTGGATGGACATCCAACGGCCACTGCTGCTAGAACCGTGTGTTGACTATAATAAGTTGACAAAGCCTTGCATACGCGTCAACTTCTTTTTTTAGGGGATGCGTCAACTTAGTAGGCCCACAAGTGTGTGGGAGAGAACTTATAGCCCATTTGCGATTTGTAAGAATGCACAGCCCATTTTTGAATTCTAATGGAATTTACTACAGCCCATTTACTGTTTGTTAAAAGTACAACCCATTTTCTAGCTAGGACAAAGATTAATAATTTCAACCAACCGTTCAAGACAGAATTCAATAAAAAATTCCCACATTTTGATGGGATCCGAAATATTTTTATCCCGAAATTTCTAGTCAGATTAAATATAAGTTTGTATTAAGTAAAAATCTAACGAAACATTGCGCGCGCAACAATTAAAAAATAAAATTTCAAAATCCATAAATAATATTTTATAAACTAATTCCGTGCATGGTGCATTTTTTATAGTTACTGCCCAGTTTTTATAATTACATCCCATTTATTATTTTTTAAAGCCCATTTTCCTCTTAAGCCTAATGCATCCTTCCTAGGAAAGATTTGCAACCCAGCGGGGCGGAGAATAACAAGTTGACCTAGCCTGGGTATTCCTCAAAAAAACATATAGCTGGGCTAGCCATTTTCATCTTGAAAAAAATTAATATCTGGGATGGATATCTGTCCTGGGCTAGACGGGCCATAGCCCGCCCAGTTAATACCCTGCTCTCCTCTGAACAACAACGAAAACATCGCCAAGAAAAACTCTGCTGTGCTCACGCCTCAAAAACACAAATACTGCTCGAGCTACTTGGTCCCAGCTGTCGGCCGCACCTTGTGCAATTCTCTCGTTTATTGACTACATAGGTTGACAATGGTGTGGGACCGTGATGTCAGGAAACCAGGAGGAAGCAAAAAAAATATAGTTGTACATAATAAGGAGGCACTTGCTACGTACGGCTATGGCCCTAGTGGGTCCCTACTATCAACCAGTCAAAATAAAGTCATCTCCTGAATCCTCATGTTCATTGACCATGTTAACAATGCTCGGCGCCAAGGTGAGCGCAACAACTCGAAGGACGACGGAGAGGGCCTCGCGGGCCCTACGGATGGTCTGATATAGCGCCCGCTGCTCACTCAGGAAGCCAGGATCATCGGACACCTATGAGCACCTTCGAGAGACTGAGACGGCATGAAACGGTAAGGCCGCGCTTGGGAGCTCTGGTTTATTTCACAACTCTATTAAGATACAAGTGTAATTTACCCGTCATCGGAAACAACGCGTAAAATACAGGCGTAATGAAACCGAGGGCCCGAGGTCTGTAAGTAAAACTGGCGGGTTACGCGTGTAATTTGAGAGACCGGTGTATATTTTACTAGTCGATATCGACCAACCAAGCACTTCGCCCGAGACCATCTGCTTTTATTTACAAGCGTCAGTTTTACAAGCGGTTTTGGTTGGAAAACAACGATCCAATCACGGCCTAAGATGGTGAGTTTGTCGGAAGATCATATGGTTTCACGTCTAACCTACCCGACTTGTCGTATAGGCTATGAATGAAACATAAGACGATGAACTTCTTAAGCACGGAAACAACAGAAGAGGATGATCTTCCTAACAAGCAAATCACTGGCATTAGATCGACATTCAAAACAATACGAAGCATTATTCTCAGGAGGCACGGTGAACAGCTCGTGATGCCGCATGCCACAACATTCCAAGCTCAACTTTGCAATCAAACACAAGGCCCAGCATTACATAGACAATATTCAGAACAAACTCTTAAAATATCTTACATAAGTCAACATTCATGTGACTATGCATCTCAGCAGAGTAAATATTTACTTCTGAACTGAAGACAAGAATAGGAAAAAACGATCGACATTGCTCACAGCAAAGGGCGTCCCACTCAAAAATATCAAATGCATGTCTTCTGGCTAACATCAATCAGCAAAAATTGACAAGGTTTTCCAATTCCAATATATTAAACTAATGTCAACTTTGACAAGCTTTTCCCATTCAAAATATGTAATGCCTGTGATTGTGGAACGGGCAGGGTTTGTCATCAGTTTGTCATCTGATAGTCCGGTGGCTCAAGGTGACGACGAATGATTAGAGAACCATTCGATGTATTGTGCATGATGAAGTATTATTATAGAGGACACGAACCATCTGAATATTTTGTGCAGTTCCACTAAAATCAAGCTGAGCATCCCTGTGGATTTCGTATTTATATGCTGCTAGAAAACAAAGACACATCAGCACACACATGAATATTGGCCCCAGTGTCAACCCACCAATCGGTGGACAAACAAACTGAAAGTACAGTAAACAGATTACCATACCCAGATGCCCCATCATTGTTGCTTAGAGTGACATTGACAAACTTGGAGTCCTTTCCTGGCTTCTTGGTACTTGTTTGGGAACTTGTTTGCCCAGTGTTCCTCCGAACCACAAGTAAAGCAGCCATCTCTGCAGACTAGTCATGTCACCAGCGTCTACTAATACTCTGTAAAGCTTCTCGATCATTCCTTGTGTAATGTAGTGCAAAGAGTGACTGCTTCTTTCTGCAAAGTGGTAAGACCAACTGGACCCACTAATGCAACAGTTTGCCTTAGACACATTGGCTCCTTTCGTGCAATTCAACTAAAATCAAAGTCGGAATAAAACCGAGCTTTAATTTTGATATCCCTGTAAGCAACAAAAGGTATAAGGGAAACAATTACTGAGAAATAACGGTTGATGACTTGTACTCCCAGAAGAAAAACATCTACTGATCTACCTTATCTTAATGGGAAAAAAAGCAGGAGAGTAGCAATTTTCAATCAGTGTGATTCATTCATAGTAACTGAGACATTATCATAACAATGCCTTGTTTCAACATGTATAAAGAACGACAAAGCAGAAAAGTATCATTCCTAAAACAATGCGACTGATTCATTTTAACAGAGACATTATCTTAACAATACCTTGGTTAAACATGTAGAAAGAACTACAAAGCAGGATAGTACCATTTGTAAAACACTGTAACTGATATATAATAACAGAGACATTATCTAAACAATATATTTCTTAAACATGTACTCCGGCCGATCCCTAACAGAAATGGTACTCCCACCGATCCCTAACAAGTGTTGCAGTTTTGAACTAAGATTCAGTAGTTAATTCTGAGGAAAGTAGGTACTGACCTTTCAAGACCAAGATTTGAAACAGCGCCTGAGGTGGATCTAAAAGAGATCTCAACACATATATGGAAATCCGGTCTCATTTTGTGCAGTTCCACCAAAATTAAGCGAAGCAAAATGTCGCAATAGCAACAAGTTGAATAGATATCCCTGTTTTAACAGAGGCAAAAAAGGAATCAATTACTGGCCAATAGGAGGATGAAACATGCGGCCACAAAAATGGTAATCCCGCCAATCCCTAACAAGTGTTGCAGTTTTGAAATAAGATTCAGTAGTTAATTCTGAGAGTGGCATTGCTTAATTTTACCAGCGGCATTAGATTAACAAAAAGCATAAACAGTTCCAGGGGAGAGTGGGTGCAACAACAACATGTGCTTCCATCTACTTATAAAGGGGGTGATGCAGAGTTTGTTGTAACAAAGCAACAAGCATAATGTCTGGGTTGGTCCCATTTTTGTTCACTACTTAATGGGAAAAGACAGCAATACAATAGATTCAATTCAACATTTATTTAAAACAGTACCAATACAAGTAGCACAACATCTCAAAACACACTGCACGATCATGTGGATGAAGGCAAGTACCAACCTGTCATGACGCACACAAGATCACATACGAATCTGCCAACACGAATAGGAAATCCAATCTAGTTTTGTGCAGTTACTCTGAAATCAAGTAAAGTCGCCGGTGAGACATTTAAGTTTGCTATAGCAACAAGTTGAATAGATATCCCTGATTTAACAGAGGCAAAAAAGGAAACAATTACTGCCAATAAAGGAGGATGAAACATGCGGCCACAAAAAGAAGCATCTACCTTATCTTGATAGAAAACAAAGTATAGGACAGTAGCATTTCTAAAACGGTTGCATTGATTCATATTAACAGAGAAATTCTCTTAAAATAGTTCAGTAGTTAATTCTAAGAGTGGCATTGCTTAAAATACAATAGCTTCAATTCAACATTTATTTAAAACAGTACCAATACAAGTAGCACAACATCTCAAAACACACTGCACGATCATGTGGATGGGACATGGGACATGCCAGCACCATGTGCGTCCACACGTATAAATGGGTGATGCAGAGTATGTAGCCAAGCAGCATATCTGCGTTGGTCCCATATTTGTTCTCTTTGAAACTTTTTCCGATGTGAGGGCAGAAAATCTAGTCCTGCACAAACTACCCGACCCCCCAGTTTCTTTAGTTTTGGCCCATAGCGAAATAGAGTTTTTCTTCTCCGCGGACTCCCCATGCTTGGCGCCATAGGATTTAGGACTTTTGGCACTAGGGAATCATACTTTGATCAGATCCGTGTGTACGAGATTAGAATAACTTCAAAATAACTGACATAATTTTGTCTTTTTCCTGATCAGAAAAATACATGAAAAAGAAAGGAGGTAGAATTTTTTTTGGATTTATGGTTAAAGAAGAAAAAGAAGAAAACAGGGGTTCTGTTGAATTTCAAGTATTCAGTTTCACCAATAAGATACGGAGACTTGCTTCACATTTGGAATTACACCAAAAAGATTTTTCATCGGAACGAAAATGTGCAAGAGCTCTATTTGCCTCTGCCATTCTATGAGTCGCTTCCTTTATGCGTATGGCACCCCCACTCCCTTTGGCAGCATCTACTAATTCGGAACTTAATTTGAAAGCCATATTTCGACCCGGACGCTTTTGGGATGCTTCTAATAACCAACGAATGGCAAGTGCTCTTCCTTGTTTAGATCCTATTTCAATCGGAACTTTCCGCGTCGGTGCGACTCGACCCGTGCAGTGTTGTAGCTAACGCGTTAAGTATCCCGCCTGGGGAGTATGATCGCAAGAATGAAACTCAAAGTATCCGTTTCCCCTCCTTTTCCCGCTAGGATCGGAAATCCTGTATTTTCCATATCCATACGATCGAGTCCTTAGGTTTCCGAAATAGTGTAATGGAAAAAGAAGTGCTTCGAATCATTGCTATTTGACTCGGACCTGTTCTGAAAAAGTCGGGTGCTCCATTTTCCCATTGAGGACGAACCTCAACCTATGCTCGAGAGATAGCTCTCCATACACTGATAAGGGATGTATGGATTCTCGAGAAGAGAGGAGCCGTGGTGCCCCCCCCCCCCGGACCGCCCGGATCCCACGAGTGAATAGAAAGTTAGATCTACATGGGATCTCACCTGAATCGCCCCATCTTTTCAACAAAGAGTTGGGTTCCTTATAGATGTGTGTACTGGGTTACCCCCTTTTTCCCTTTTCGACCAACAAAGCGACTGGATAGCTAGTCTATACTACTTTCCCTCCCTCCTTTCCTCATTGAACCACGTCCTAGATTCATGCTCCACCCCACCGCACCCTTCTTTCCTCTTTGAACCAAGACCTAGATTCGACTACAGAATCGAAAAAGATCAGCATCCAGCTAGACCAATGATGGTTTCAAAGAAACTTATACCTTAGGGTCGTCGGGATGTGGCAAGGCGTGCGGCGGGAGGTCGGATCTACTCACACTACATACGGCAGTGAGGAAGAAGGGGTCGGTGGCCCTCCCGCACAGGCGCTAGGTGAAAGAGAAAAGCGCAGCTGGCAGTGGATTGCCTCCCTCGCCGAAGGCGATAGAGTGAACGTTGCACCTCCTCTCCTTCCCGGTGCGACGGGATCCGGACGCCTCCTTCGCCAGCTGTCCGTGAGGGGGTGAGAGAGACAGAGGCCACAACGCAGTCTTGTTTAGATCTGGTGAAGAGGGTGAGAGACAGTGAATATAGCAAACCCTAGCAAAGGAACGCTGAGCCTCCAGCGTGTATATATATGTAGTGCGGCGAGAGTGTGGAGAGTGCAAACCCTAGCGAACAAGCGCTGAGGCTCCAGCTTATATATATACTGTAGTACGGACTGAGCTCCGGTGCCTTAACTGCACCTGCTTTTGGCTGTATGACAGGTGGGCCAACCACATTTTGGGCCCACCTATCATAAACCCAAAGGCAGGTGCACTAAAGTCAATGAAGTTGCATCCATATAGTACTCGTGTATACGACTAATATATAGTGGAGTGGTTTTCTTATTCTCTCCATAACAATCGTTTTAAATTGTGTAAGTACGAAACGAAACTCTTTATTTAACGTACCAGTGAAGAAAACTACTACTCCCTCTGTTCCTAAATATTTGTCTTTCTAGAGATTTCAACAAATGACTACATAGGAAGCAAAATGAGTGAATCTACACTGTAAAAAATGTCTATATACATCCGTATGTGGTAGTCCATTGCAAACCACTTGAAAGACAAATATTTAGGAACAGAGGGAGTACTTCCGATGAACTAACGATCCACGCGTCCTGGTCGCACTTCCTGTCCTTCACGTGTGGTACACTACCCTCCCTTAAGTGAACAACCACACATGCGCCAAATTATCAGAAACGTGTGAGGGTGTGTACAAATAAAGAATTTTAATTTCAATTATCGGAAAGGTTTGAGAGTATGTACAGTTTGCCCTCTCTAATAATTATGGTTTGTTGTGTTTGGCCTAAACTTAGTCAAACTTTACAAAGTTTAACTTCAGTCAAATCTAATATGCGTAGTAAATAAAAATGGAGGGCTACTACGTCCATCCGGGTTTTTAGTCCACACCATTTTTTAATCAAAGTTAATAGCTGGACAAAGAAAATTACAGGGGAGCTGGAGACAAAGTTGTGAGAAGGCTTAGAAATCAATACAAAACTTATGCTCTTAGTACCAACGTCGATCCTTCTTCGAGGAAACATTTGGTTAATAGCCAATTGTGTGATAAAATTGCACCAACATGAAAGACGACTGCGTCTCCAACGCAACCAAGGTGAACTGACGAAGGATATCATCTTTGTGGGTAACAAGCAAAGAGCACTGATGGAAGACAGCTTGTTTGTCATTGAAAATCGATCAGCTTCACCAGCCGACGCAACCATGAGGCGCAACCATGAGCATCGATAGGTCATCGTGGTGATGCATCATCCATTTGGCATCAAGTTTGGGTGAGGCACCTATGAAGTTCGACAAATCCTCACTATGGTCTGCTTATTCTCAGTAGTCAAGCTCGAGGAAGGAAGAACCACGTGGCAGAGGACAGTGAGGCGGAACAACAATGGCCATCCAATTTTGTGTAGTTCCACTAAAATTGAGGAAGACATGCCCGGGTATGGAGATAAGCATCGCTGTTTCCAAAAATATAAAAAAGGATATAGTGTTGTCACTTTGTTTTACAAGATTAACAACGACATCTCAATTGTCAATAAGAATTATGAAAAGTACACCAACAAACAGAAGCATCATGATTATCTTGATAGGAACTAAACCACGATACCCAAGAAAAAAAAGCATTTCTTCATTTAACCAGTGATAGTATTAGATTAGCATCAGCAATAGGAGCATATGGACAATGACGGCACAACCACCCTGTACTTTTTGTCGAAACAAAATGTATACCTCCACCGAGGCATAAATCAGGACAACTTTTCGAGTGGCATTTCCTCTATAATAGTAGGTGATGTTGGACCAGCCAACGAACCCTAGCTACTATACATGGGAGCTGGGGAGTAGTCGCATAGAAGATAACCCTCATGCAGCGACCTGGGGAGCTGGACCAGTACAAGAAGTTATACCTCAGGTGGGCGAGATGTCGCTTAGGCGGGCGGGCAGGATCTGCCCACACGACGGCAGCGAACAAGGGCGCGGAGGACCTTCGTCCGTGCCAGCGCCAGCTCCGAGAGGATGGTTGTTGGATGTGGGGTTCCGGCAAACCCTTAAGGTTCGAACACTGGGGTGCACGCGAAGTCTTTCCCTCCTACCGATCTACGCCCTGGCTCGCTAAGATCTCGCGGACGAACTCGACAAACTCGCAACATAGAAAGACACGAGGTTTATACTGGTTCGGGCCACCGTTGTGGTGTAATACCCTACTCTAGTGTGGTGGTGGTAGATTGCCTCTAGGGCTGATGATGAATAGTACAAGGGAAGAACAGCCTCTTGAGGTTGAGGTGTTCTTGTGGCTAGGGTAGGCTCTCGATCGGGTTGGATCAAGCTAAGATCAGATGCCTCTACTATGGTGGCTAGCTCTACTTATGTAGGCCCTGGTCCTCTTCCCAAATATCGAGCGGGAAGGGAGCCAACAACGGCGGGCAAATTCTAAGGGGGACAGCTAGTACAAGCTATCCTGGCAAAAGTGGTCTTCGCCTGCGAAAAGCTCTGGTGGTGACGCTGTGTTGGGCTCCACGATGACATCCGTCTTGCCGTCCTCCTGGTCTTGGTCTCGTTGCACCAATATAGCAACCTTTGCCTGATGCCTCGGTACTCTTCGCCTGCGCTGGCCTCCTTAGCACCAAAGGGGAAATAAGGACGCTGCGCGCGCTGGCGCACGCCTGGTGTCGTTCGTCATGGCTCACGTCACGAGAGCCTCGTGAGGTTTGCCCCGCCTTGATATCTCCGCTCCTCGTGAGCCTTCCTGGCTAGGCCACTCCAGAGGAGGTATTGCGTCGTCCGCCTCGCGAGGCTTGGACCCTCGCGAGGGTCTTGGATGCCTTGTTGATGAAGATGGGCCGTACGGCCTGCAGGCTTAGCCACGCTGTGGGCCGCAGGCAGGCAAGTCTGGGGACCCCCGTTCCCAGAACACCGACAGTAGCCCCCGGGCCCAAGGTGCGCTCGGGCTTGGCTTTGCGGCGAAGCCAAGGGTCAAGTTTGGAGCACCGCGGGCCCCAAAAGCCTGCGGCCTGGGTTGACGCGTGGCGGTTGATTGGCCGTGGGCGCCTCCGCTTCCCCACGCTGCCTTTGAATCCGCCTAGCTATGCGGCCCCCGTGGCCTACACAGTTATTCCTCTGTCGCCTGTGCCTCGCTTCCCCAATCCCCCTGCTTCCTTGAGACTCTGCTTCCCTTCTCCGATCTGACCTGCCCTCCCCCTGCTTCGTTGCCATGGCGCACAAACAAGCGGACAAAGGGAAGAAACCAATGTCTCCGTCAGGCGCACCTCCAGTTGTTGAGCCGGTGCTAGGCCGATCCCGGGTGCTCAACGACGAGGCCATGGACAAGGTGCGTCCGATGCTCGCTTCCAGCTTCAACGAGTGGGGAGAGACCGTGGCTTGGCCTGCGTCTCGCACTCGCATGGCTCGGGCAGCCACCGAGGTCCCAATCTTCATAGATGCCCTCTGAGCTGGCCTGATTCCTCCCTTCTCTGCCTTCCTCAACGCGGTGCTAGAGCCTCAACCTGGCCCACTCTCGCCCAATGTGGACCTTGCTCAACAGTCAGGACCACATGAGGTTCCAGGAGTCTGGGCTCCCTCTTGGGACGCAGCAAACAGTGCTCAAGGTCTTGACGGGTGTCCCTTTGCCAGCCGAAATGCCTGGGAAGAATTGCATGCTGTATCGCTGCAAGAACAAGGATGAGTTTGCAGCGAGCATGCCTTCCTTCGACGAATGGGGGCTGCGGCCGATCGGACTGGTGGGGCCCCGCGAGAACCCCGTCGTCGTGGTTCCCTTCTTTGCCGTCGGTGCCAGGCTCGCCCCAGGTGAAGGTGCGGGAGAGCGAGCTCCGACGGGGGACGGTGGCTCGAGCCCTGAGGAACACATGCCGAATGGTGATCCTGGGGCGTCGTCTTCGGGGGCCTGCGACCCCCCTCCTGAGGCGCCGATTATTGAGGAGGTGCAGCATGCGGCTCCCGAGGCCAAGGCTGCAGGAGCCTCGGGAGGTTGTGGTGAGACGGTGCCCGGCTGTTTGCCGCAACCGGGCACCCCTGAAGATATCCTTCCAGGCTCTTCTTCGGCCCCGCTGCGCACCGGCCATCACGTCCAGCGTTTCGGTCGTCTTTGTGTGGACTTCGAGGAGCTCTGCAAGAGGAAAGGATCCCCTAGCGGCAGCAACATCTTCGGGCCGTTGAAGCGGCGAAAGTACATCGCCATTGACACGTAAGTACCTTGTTGTCACGGCTTCCTGCGTGCAGCCTCCTTATCCTGACGTCAGTTCTCCAGGGCTCCTTCTGTTGAAGCTGTTGCGTCTCCCGAGAAGCGGCCTCCTCCTTCATCAACTCCCCCATCTGCCTTGAGCGTTCCTGGTCTTCCTACTGCCCTTGGAGCTGGGTCGGTCGGGGGAGCATCTCTCCCTTCGCGGCGCGCTGAGCCCGCAACTTGGCCATCCCTCCCCCACGGTCTGGCGTGGAGCTTGGCGGGCGTGCCCAAGGCTCCTCCTTCGCTCATGGGCAGCAACTGGCTGGCTTCGATCTTTGGTTCCTCTTCAAGCAGTGAGCCTCAGCCGGCTTGGGCTTCTCGCGAGGACGGGCTGGCGTCAGGTGCGGTGTCAGCCCCCAGCCCCCTGCCGGGGGGTGGCGTGCTACTTGGCGCCCCGCCCGCAGGCCCCGAGATGGAGGACGAGGAGGGTCGAGCGTTCGAGCTCGAGCGCGGGCAGAGCGTGGTTCGTCACGAGCTCTTCCAGGAGGCGATGGGCGCGATGAGCCGACTTGGTGAAGAGCTCGCGGGTGTTGACTCGTGCCTTGAGGCCGAAGGTCTCCGGCTGGTGGAGGAGCGGCGCAAGCTGAGGGTGGCCATCAACCTCGGTCGCTATCAGCGCGACCTTGAGAATGCGAAGGCCGAGGCGTCCCTCAAGATCGCCCATGAAGCCCGCTCGCGAGCCTTGGAAGAGGCTCGCGAGGCTGACCGTCGTCGCGAGGCTGCGGAGGAACGCGCGTGGGAGCTCCAGGCCTGGAGCGCATCCCTTGAGCAGCAGGGGAGGCGCGCAGGGCCGCTCTTGCATCGCTGAGGGGGACGCCCGAGGAGGATGAGGAGGTCTGGAAGCGCGGTCAGACGCTGGCCCTGGAAGCCGTGGAGCGCAGCCTCGAGCTCGAGCGACTAGAGACGAGGGAGCGTCAAGTTGCTCAAGCAGAAGATGCCGTTGGGGCTCGCGAGGCCGGAGTTGAGGAGGAGGTGAATCGCCAGGTGGCCGAGGTTCGCGCGGACCTGGAGGGTAGGTACGACCTGAAGCTGAAGCTCGCGGGTACGGAGGATGCAGGCAGGGCCGCTGCCCTCAGGCCCAGGTTGGATGAGGCTGAGAGGCGCGCGGAGGCCACGGCCGCCGGCCTGGTTATAGCGCAGGCGGACTTGGCCTCCGCCCGCGCCGACCTGCGCTCCCTTCATAGGCGGGTTGATGACGCTGAGGCCGTTGCACGGCAGAACACAGAGGAAGTGCTCCAACGACGAACGCTGGAGCGTGAGCATGCTCCTATGCTTCAGGATCTTAGGAACAGGGCCAACACCGCCCTGGGCCATATTTGCGACGTGGAGGTGCCGACCCCTCACTTGAATGACTATGCCAGCCATCTGATCTTCTTCACTGAGGTGGTGACGCACCTGGAGGCTCGATCTGCCAGAGCTCGCCAGCTTGTGGAGGAAAGGGGGTGTGGCCTGCTTGAGCGCGCTTTCTCCCGTGTCTTTAGCCACCTTTTGAATGCCGACCCCAACTTTGATTTTGACGCCGCCATCGCCCCCGTTCCAACGGTCGTTCGGGATGACTTGGCGCGTTGGGTTGAAGACAACGTGGACGCGTTGGTCAGGGCCTTCACTTCGGAAGATGGCAGGGTGGTGGTCGCCGCAGACGTAGGCGACGTGGTTGACGACGGCGTCGGGGGCGTCGCCGGCGGTGGCGACGTTGCCGATGAAGACGATGATGACGCGAGTGACGCATCCGCTGGTGATGTAGCAAGCGACATTTCTAGCTGATCCCATGTTCTGCTGTCGTTTCATCCTACACACGAAGCTCGGGCATGGCCCTTGGAAAACTTGTAAGAGCATTTTGGGAGGGGGAGCCCCTCATGTAAGAAAATTGCAGTTTTTACTTTCCTATGCGATGTGAGTTTGTGTCCTCGTGAACTCATGAATCCGGATGCGAGTTCTCTGTCGTGGTTTACCTTAGTCAGCGCCAGCTTTGTGACACGTCGAGTTTCTGAGAACCCTGCGGAGCTCGTCGCCCCGTCTTAAGGGCCCCCACTAGAGGTGAGCACCAGTTGTAGTGCTAGCGCACTTGGCGTGCGCGCTTCGCGCTGTCCCGCTCGCGAGGAGCTCGTGAGGGGAAGGCGATGGACATGAGTCCCAGACAAAACGAGATCCAGAAGGCAAGAAATTGCTCGAACGAGAAAAGGCTCCCCCTGCGCGCATCGATAAAAACTCAACTTCAACTCAAATCCAAATCCAGAAAGCAAAGCCACGGAGAGAGAGAGAGAGAGAGATCCAAAGCAAAAGGCCGCGTCCGGCACCTAGTCTAGTCTTCTGGTCTTCAAGTCTTATCACCAGCGCGGAGCTAAGTGCTGCCACTAGGCGTGGGAGGGAGCCCCAGGGCCTGAGGCCGACACCCCTGAGACTCCGGGGCGTGTATAGCCCCAACTCATTATTACGTGAGAGTGTCACGGGCGGCGAGCTTCATAGGCACTGGGCCTTCTTCACAGGTACCGGCCTTGCTTCATATCGCCAGACGAGGGCCCCGCCTTGCGCCACCCTTGACCTCCTTTGAGCCGACCGGTCACCGGGATGACACAAAGGAGGGAAAGAGGACGCCAGCGGTGCCCCCGGCGACCACAGGTCCTCTGCCGGGGGAAGGGTTGTCGAGGAATCCCCGGCAGAGGGCCTACCTCCGGGTGTCGCCACGCGTCGCACGCCGTGGGGAGGGGCCTTGCTCCTGGCTCCCTCCTGGCGGCCCCTAGTGTGTCTCCCTTGTTGGAACGGGTGTTGTCGCGCCAGGGTCGTCGATCGACGCTGTAACTTGATTCATCTGCAGCCCACGGTTAGCATAAGCCTGTTCCTGAGAGATTAGCGGTACCCTGTAGTTGCCATTGCCGGCGCGATCGTCGTGGTTCTCCGTTGGTTCTTGGAAAGCTTCGGTTCCTAGCGCCCCCTCTCCCCAATCTTCTCCAATGAATGAGCCGGGGTCGTCCTCTGGTGCATACTCTTGGTCCATCATGCGGGGCACGTAGGCTTCCAGGGCCGTCACCCCGAACACCTCGCCATGGTGCCCCACGCTCCATGTTGCTCGGCCCAGGGTGGCGTCCTGAGGATGGTAGCGTGGCATCCGGCTGGGACCATGGAGGGCGACGCTTGCGCTCGTGCTTGTCACGGGCGGCATGGGGGCGTCGGAGCCCCCTACGCCGTTGGCCGTGCTGATGTTGATGAAGCCCCCGGGCGTAGTTGATGGCGCGCGGATGTGGTGAGGTTCACCGCGCGGCCCTGCAGTGGCCTGAGGAGGAAGTCGATAGCAGAAGGGCGGTGCTCCCGACGCCGCTGCATCCAGCAGCTCGGCAACACGCTCCAGTAGTGTATCCCGGCCGCTTTCCATCAGCCTGCATCGCAGCAGCTCCCTTGCCACGGTGAGCGCTGCCCGTATGTTTGCTTGCTCCCGCCGTGAGTGCGGCGCCGTCGCTACGGCATGGCTCGCTGCTCTTGCGGCGGCCCGTACTTGCCACGGGGTGAGGGTGGACGACGCCTGGCCGCGCTGCCCGTGCCCGGCGGAGTTTGGCGGCGCTCGCGCCGCCTGGAGTGCGGGGTCGAGATCTTCATGGGCAGGCGGCGCTGCCCGGGCTGGCCAGGCTACCCAGCGGTCAGAGCCGGCCCATGAGTCGCCGGACATCGTGGCTGGGGAGCGTCGGCGAGCTGGTTGGTGGAGAAGAAGCTCCGGCGCACCCCTACCTGGCGTGCCGAATGTTGGATGTGGGGTTCCGGCAAACCCTTAAGGTTCAAACACTGGGGTGCGCGCGAAGTCTTTCCCTCCTACCGATCTACGCCCTGGCTCGCTAAGATCTCGCGGACGAACTCGACGAACTCGCAACACAGAAAGACACGAGGTTTATACTAGTTCGGGCCACGGTTGTGGTGTAATACCCTACTCCAGTGTGGTGGTGGTGGATTGCCTCTAGGGCTGATGATGAACAGTACAAGGGAAGAACAGCCTCCAGAGGTTGAGGTGTTCTTGTGGCTAGGGTAGGCTCTCGATCGGGTTGGATCAAGCTAAGATCATATGCCTCTACTATGGTGGCTAGCTCTACTTATATAGGCCCTAGTCCTCTTCCCAAAATATCGAGCGGGAAGGGAGCCAACAACGGCAGGCAAATTTGAAGGGGGACAGCTAGTACAAGCTATCCTGACAAAAGTGGTCTTCGCCTGCGAAAAGCTCTGGTGGTGACGCCGTCTTGGGCTCCACGATGACCTCCGTCTTGCCGTCCTCCTGGTCTTGGTCTGGTTGCACCAATATAGCAACCTTTTCCTGATGCCTCGGTACTCTTCGCCTGCGCTGACCTCCTTAGCACCAAAGGGGAAATAAGGACGCTGCACGCGCTGGCGCCCGCCTGGCGCCCGCCTGGTGTCGTTCGTCATGGCTCACGTCACGAGAGCCTCGTGAGGTTTGCCCCGCCTTGATATCTCCGCTCCTCGTGAGCCTTCCTGGCTAGGCCACTCCAGAGGATGTCTTGCATCGTCCGCCTCGTGAGGCTTGGACCCTCACGAGGGTCTTGGATGCCTTGTTGATGAAGATGGGTGGTACGGCCTGCAGGCTTAGCCACGCTGTGGGCCGCAGGCAGGCAAGTCTGGGGATCCCTGTTCCCAGAACACCGACAATGGTGCGCATCGGCTTCCTCCATCGCCGACGGCGACAACGTCAACGCTGCACCTCCTCACCTCCCGCAGCGGACGGGATTCGGCCGGATCTGTGACCACCGGTGAGGAGAGAGATAGTGTGGACACTATCATCTTGTTTTGATATGGTGAGGGTGAGAGAGCGAGACGCGAGAAACTCTATCAAACAAGAGGCTATAATGGAGTAAAACAATCTCTCCATAGCAGTGGTTTTAAATAGAATACGCGCGTTCCCGGGAAAAAGAAACGAAAACTGGCAGACAATTTTTTAACGTACCAAGAAAGAAAACTCGATCAAAAACACGCCCCCGCTTCCAGGTCGCGAGAGTCGTCGCGCACACACACATAGACATAGACATGCATATCCGTGTTTACGTAAAATTCCATTTCCATCTCCATCTCCAATCATATTTGTCCAACTGGCACATTATTTACATTGTTAATTATATACGCGGCAATATTAACGTACATCATCTCTTGTTTGCGGGCGTCCGGACCGCTGCCACGGCCGCTCCTGACCAACCCGAACCCTCTTCATCACCCGCGCGTGCTTCCCACCCGAAACGGTCAGTGCCGCATTCATGCCCGGCCAGAGCGGACGCGACCTCTCACTGGCGCCGGCATTGAAGCGGCGCGCTGGCCGAGAGAGCGTCGCCCACTCTGCTTCCTGCTCTACGCGACTGCTCCGCATTCAAAGGTCGCAATAGCCGGCCACAACATGCATGTAAAAAGTTCTTGGGAGTCCATGCTGCAGCTAGCTGTCCTCCCCAACTCGTCAATCTCTTCCAGTAGTACTAGTACTCCATGGCGCGATCCATCGACAAGCAGGCAGGGAAGTTATCGTATACTCGGTTTGCGGTGAGTGGCATGCCGAGCGACCGTGTGGGGTCGAGCCATGGAGGAGGGTGAGACACGAACGCGACAGATGTGATTTAAACGTTGGTTTTGCTCGATGGGGCGATCCAACGAAACGAAACGTTGGTTTCTCTCCGTTTCCATTTTTTCTCCGGAAAAACGGAAACTTTCCGCTCCATTTTCATTCCTGCTCCAAGGTTGCCCCGTTACAACATTCCATCAAATACAAAGGAAAACTAACACGCATGCTGATGCATCTCAATGATTCACAGATCATAGCCAATATTTACTTCACAACTAAAGAGAAAAGTTGTGAGGGCGTGTACGAAAGAAAAACTACTGATGGGGTCACTACGACTCAAACCCTAAACCCTAAACAGGATTTAATTTCCTGGCCAGGTAGAACCTATCGAAGGAAAGACGGCTGGCACCCTCGGATCATACGATGCTTTTGTGTAGTTCCACTAAAATCGAGCTGAGCATCCCTGATGGCAAAGATATTGAAGAAGTGTGATTGGAATAATAGTACTGGCACTAGTTCATGAGACATAAACTCATCACAAGTAGAAGCCAGTAGAAGTAGAGAAAGATTGACATGGAGATGGAGCTACGTGGGGAGCTGCGGCAGTTGAGCAAGCCGGCTACAAAAGGAAGATGGACTACCTGGGACGTCGGGCTGTAGCTAGAAGGGCGGTTGGGACGCGGCATCGGCCCATACCGCGGTGACCCCCGATTGGGACGCACCGACTGTGGATTTTCTCCCTCGCCGATGTCGACCGCATCTACGCAGAACATTGTTCCCTTCCCCTAGCTGCGGGATCAGGCCGGATATGTGACCAGCGGTGTGGCCACCGTCGTTCGATGCTTGTGAAGAGAGCAACCCAAGCAAGCAGGCTTGTAGCTTAGGCTCCTGCTAGTGTATATATAGTGGTTTTCTTTTTCTCTCCATATCAACCATTTTATATTGCGTACGTGTCATTGAAGAGTGAAATGATGGTTGCTTCTTCCGACTAACTTACTGTGTGATTTGACTGCTCCTTTAGTGGCCCCTACACGTACTCCCCCTACGTGTATGCAACAGTCACACGTACACATGGACGCAAAAACGCGCGCGACGCCCTAATGCATGCATGTCCGAGCACACGACGGAACACACACGGTCACGCTCAAGTGCTCAACCTACACGTGCATGCACACACATACTCAGCCAGGGTGAGCTAGTGACCGTATAAACACCGGAAAATGTATATATTGAGCGCAATGAGCGTATTATGAAGTCCACTGACCGTATTTTTACAAATATACAGTGACAGACAGTGTATTTATCTCGTTTGAAATTAAGCCATATTAACCGGAGAGGAGGCAGTATGGACTAGCATTACTTTGTTGTGTCCCGTCAACTTGCCGAACGAGGAGAAGCTTGCAGGACGGGAGAAGCTTGCGCGCGGTGGCTCGCAGGACAAGGAGAAACTTTTGACTAATGCAAGCTGTCCTTCGCTCAGGCGGTGGACGTGCAACAGTTAATTCGGTGTCAGATTGCCAGAAGCATACACTATACTAGTACTATTATTGTTGCACTTCCCGAAGAGGCGAACAGCCAAGCGCAAAGTTTACTAGTACTACTACTATAGTCTATAGAGGTACTATACTAGTACTAGGAACCGGATGGAGGAGCGTCTGCACTCTTATTATATTTTTAAAATGTGATAAAGCAATCTTCAACACATTTGGTTCTCTTCGAGGGTTCTCGCATGTGATAATGGAAGTTGATTGCATGGAACACTCGCCACAATTCTCGCTTAATTCTGGCTCATATCCTGTTACAAATAGGAGCGCTCGGTAATATTTCCTCTCTTTTTTGTTATTCAGCATGTAAACAGGTCAGCAAACCTTGCGGCGCATCTTTGTGCGAACCGTGCTTGCTGCACTTTGAATGTGGCCGAGAGCTGGCTTGATGAAACACCTCGCTTCCTACTTCTTTTTTTGCGGGGTACCTCGCTTCCTAGTGACCAGTGTCTTGGCTGATCGTCCTAAGAATGCTTATATATGAATAAAGCTCTCTCATTTACCCGCAAAAAAGATTAAGCCATATTAACCGGAAAGGAGGGAGTATGGACTAGCACTACTTGTTGGTGTGTCCCGTCAACTCGCAGAACGAGGAGAAGCTTGCAGGACAAGGTGAAGCTCGCTTACGCCTTTTGACTAATGCAACGTACCCTCGCCCAGGCGGTGGACATGCATCAGTTCATTCGGTGTCAGATTGCCAGAGGCATACACTGTAGTACCGAACATGCGGAGTACCATCATTGTTCGACTTCACGAAGAGGCGAAGAGCCAAGCGCAAGGTTTAGTAGTACGAGTAGTACTACTACTAGAACCGCATGGTGGAGCCTCTGTACTCTTATTTTTCTTAATCTTTGATAAAGTACACATTTATTCCGGAGAAGGGCGGAAAACGGCAGCCCAACATGTAATGATGATATCGATCAACCATGCTCGAATATATCTTGGCCTCCGTGCGAGCCCGTCTGTGTGTTCTCGCTCCTCGTCTCTCTCAAGGAACGGCGGGTTGGCCATTTTGCCGTCAATTGAGATCGGTTTGCTCACACTCCGGTCCCACATGTCAGTGATATGCCAAGAGGAGGTGCGTTGACCGACTGGCCATACGCGTACTTGGTTTTGCACCTTCATACTACTCCTCCCTCCGTCACAGTTTACAGGGCGCGCTTCATTATGATGCATTTCTCTCAATGCATTTCCACCACCAGAGAGACTTTAGACGCGTTTGGTTTAATGCTCAATTAATTAGGGCGTGGTAACCGCAATTTTCTCTCGATGTAGTACTACGGAGTGGAGTAAGTGCATGCATGTGTCTACCCGGGGTGGAAGCACTGCATGCATGTGTGTACGCATTATTTCCTCTAGTAATAGACGCCGTGCTATAACTACCAATGCTATTTTTCAGGCCGATCGCTAGTCGCCTTGGTCCCAGAGATTTTCTCTTTTTCTGAAGCGCGCTCTATAAACAGTGACGGATGGAGTAGTATGAGCGGATTCAAAGAAGAGCGTATTGATGGTTGCTTCTTCCGAGCAACTTACAGTGGGAAAGGTGGGGCTTATGATTTGACTGCTCATTACTCACTATTAATGCGGCGCAACGACCGGTCTGAGTCTCCCATGCGGCTGTGCACTACCCCCTCGGTTCTTAAATATACTCCGGAGTATTTGTCTTTCTAGAGATTTCAACGAGTGACTACTCAAATATTTGTCTTTTTAGAGATTCAAATGGACTACTACATACGGATGTATATAGACATATTTTAGAGTGTAGATTCACTCATTTTGCTCCGTATGTAGTCACTTGTTGAAATCTCTAGAAAGACAAATATTTAGGAACGGAGGGAGTACACATACGAAGCAAAATGAGTGAATCTACACTCTAAAATATGCCCATTTGAAATTTGTAAAAAGACAAATATTTAGGAACGAAGGAGTATAATTTTGTGCATGGCACATGGACCCGGATGCCGAAGAGGCTTCTGGCAATGCTATCAAGCTTCCAGCATTTGTTTACATAATTGACGTACTATGCAAATAATTTTCCAGCGACATGAAATTGTACAATGGTGTGAGCTTTCAGCTTTTGTTTCGTGTGTCTTGCCATCGATGCTCTTTCGGAAACAATAAAAAACTAACTTCCTTGCTAATCAGAGCTAATATTTACATCACAACTGAAGACAAAGTTGTGAGAAGGTGTTAAATTAAAATTGATCCATGCTTTCATTGGCAGCAACGTCCCCCCAGCTCTGTCTAAATCAACAAGGCATGTTGGGAAAAAAGTAGCTGTCTGGAGCATGCAACATTCCGATCATTTTGTGCAGTTCCACTAAAATAGAGCTGAGCGTCCCTGTTCCAAAGATATTAAGTGTGATTACGATAATAGAGGACTGCTGATGAAACAATAAACACACAAATAGAAGCCGGTCACCTTTGCAGTCTCTCTTAAGACTAACTAGTTGGAGAAGATTAGGCTCGGAGTTGGATGAGGAGGATAGAGCAAAACCAATCTCCCTTTGTGCAGTCGCAATGAAATGTAGAGACGTTGCCCGTGTGACATTTTGGCAGAACTGCACAAAACACTCTTAAGAAAAAAGTGATTTGTGCAGTTCACCAAAAGGTCGCAATAGCAACGAGGTGAAATGGATAGCCCTGTTTGCAAAAAAGAGGTAGAAAGGAAACAATTACTGGCCAATAACAGTTGATGACACATGCGACGACAAAAAAGAAGCATATTCCTTGTCCTAAGGGAAGATAACAACACGGTTGTGTTTGTCTAAAACGGTGTGAGGACGAGATTGCAATATGGAAAGTACGCCGGACGAGCTACGTTTTGGGCAAAGAACTATGGAAGATCCACATGCAGCGACGTGGGAAGACGGGCAGTGGAGCAAGGCCGGAGGGGATACCTGGAGGTCGTCGGGATGTAACTAGGTGAGCGGCGGCGGGCGGAATCTGCCCATACTGCGGCAGCGAGCAGGTGGCGTAGGCCCTACCACGCCGGAGCTTGGTCAGAGAGAACGGCGTGTACCGCAGATCGGGACGTGCTGCCTCGGCGCCGTCGAACGGAGAAACGATGCACGTCCTCCCTTTCCGCCGGCGGACGGGATGCGGCCGGATCAGTGACCAACGGTGAGAGAGAGAGAGAGAGGCCACCGCAGCCTTGTGTGAGATACTCTGAAGAGAGACAAACCAGGCAGGCAGGCTCCATTGTATATAGTGGAGCGGACTACCTTTTTCTCCATAAAAATCGTTTTATATTCTGTGTACGTGCCATTGAGCGATATAACTTTATTTAAAAATAACGCGCCAACGCATCAAGTCGAACTTTGTTTCGTGCACGCGTGGTACACGACCTCCGTAGGTAAACAACCGCTACACGCGTTCAAATTAGCACGTGGGCTGCCATTTCGTACAGAAATGAGCTCCACCGTGTACCCGCGCGGGTGTGGCTGGGCACGAAGCGTGAGTACGTGCACGGTGCACCTATTCTCTTCTTGTATACGTACACCACCTACGTGGGGTTGTGTGAGAGAGATACAAACGTAGAGAGATATAGTGTGTGGGTTCGTGAGAGTTTTTTTGGGGGGGGGGGTGGGGTCAATCAAAAAATGTAACATATGCAATGTGTGTGAAATAGAGTCCTGGATATATCATATATATAGAGGGGGCGATCCACGAGAAGAGAGTGGAGGTATCATCGGCTTGAGGTGTCCATAGAATCGAAGAGAGGGATGATGTGTGTGTGTGCGCGCGCGATCGATAAAGAGTGCCATCGAATTTGTGTGTGCCCACGTCAAAGATATAGAGTGGCTGGCCTACTGGAACGTGAGAGGGGACAGGTGCAGTTTGTCTCTGTGGCATGGATACCTACCTACAGCGCTCGACTATCGGTGTGTGGTGGGGGGGAGGGAGGCCTAATTAACTATAGAGGTACAATGGCTGGTATATGTGTGGAGGAGGAGAGAGGCCTACCTCATGTATTAAGGGAGATCGATCTACCTCATGTATTAAGGGAGATCGATCGTCATCCATGCATATGTGTAGGAGAGGAATAAGGTTGGGAGAGAGACAGAGCTAGAGTGTTGGAGGGGGTGGTAGTGGAGTTGCTTCTAACAAATGGTGGGATAGGCTTGCTAGACAACCGGAGGGCACGCCTGCAATATCAATAAGAGAGGGGATGGCTGCCTGTCTGTGCACGTGCGTGTGAGAGACGGGTCAGGAGGCATGCACGAATGATGAGGGGGGGCGATATGGATGTGGTAAGCAGACATAACTACATAGGAAGATCAATCGTCCTTTGTCAGAGAAAGGAGAGACATAACTTGTGAGGTACGTCGATCGATGGGGGGGAATAGTTAAAGTCGACCTAGGTATATGTTGGGAGATCGATCGGTATACATGCATGTGTGTGTTAGAAGCAAATGAGGCACGGGGAGAAGGATAGAGAGAGAGGGATGCATCTAGGAGGTGGTGCGAGAGTCATACTATATCGAGGGGGGAGAAGTGTGCGAGTACGAGATCGATGAAAAGAGTGGTGGGAGTGAGGCATGCACGGTGATAAGAGAAGAGGGGAAGCTTGTGTTTTGTGCTAGGCACACCTGGCTAGAGAGGTATCGATCGATGTGTGCCGTAAAGAAGGAGTTGTGGGGCCTACACACACCGTGGGTGAACGACCTAAAGTGAAAAGACGAATTTGCGCGATGGAGCTAGAGAATGCTGAGGGAGGGTTAGAGGGATGCGGGCGTCTGCATGCACGAGAGAAAGTTAGCGCTAGCTAGCTACAAAGATAAGAGGATTGTGTGGGTGTAAAAGACGAATAGAGATCATACTTCATTATAAAAAGCGAATTCGGATATTTGAAGAATTTATCATAGTGTTTTAAACCGACGCATGTGTGAATATATATAACGGTGATACACATGGTGTGGTTATGAACATGTTATACTACATATAATATATTTTATCTCTACTCTTATAAAAACGGAGTTGTTGATGATGGTGCCATCCTGCAATATAGGCCGTCCGATTTATATCTGACGGATAGGAAGGAAACTATGGCAATTTTGAAAAAAGATACCCACACCCCTCTCCATATTTGCAAATTAGGCCTCCCCTTGATCATGTTGATGTTCTGTGGAACGCATGGGCATCTTGCTAGTACTACGTATAACATATAGAACATTGATCATAATTTGGGCTAATGTGTGGCTTTTGCAGCTCAGGTCTAAATACTTGTCATAATGTAGGGGGCGGGGCACTATACTATGTGTGATAAACACGGTGTACACGTATGGAACATGGTTTAGATTATGAATATATAGTTAGTACATCAAATGTACTATTATTTGGAATCAACATCAAGTGTATTCAAAAAATAGAATTCGAGTTCATGTAGTACACATAGTTCATATCTATCTCTATAGTAATCATGTGGTGTGTTATTAAGGTAATACACGAATGATGGTTGAAGTTGGCAACAATCATGATTGTAGATTGTTATTGAAATAGAGAAACGAATTCAAATTCAGTTCGAATTGCAGCGGTAGTATAGACATTTGGAATGCACTAAAATGTTGGTATGAGTAGGTTACATGCATTATACAGCAAGCGAAAAAATTTAATTGGACATAACATGGATTCATACTACCGAATAGCATTTAATTGCACTAAATTGTTGGTATGAGTAGCTTTAAATAGCATTTTTATAGTAAAACGGGGCAAGACTCTCTCTTTGTGTGGTGTGAATAGTTTTATTTTTTTCGTTTTCTTTTTGGTTGAGGGAAGTGCGAATTGATTTGGTACGTACAAGTACAATATTACACGTTAGGCTTGTCCCTAAAATTCAACCCGCGCCTTGTTATATCCCGAAAATTCAGATATCGTGCTCCCAAAACTGGCGCCTTCACAACCCGCGCCTTGCTATCCCGAAATTACAACGCGCGCGAAAACTCCCTCCAGCTGCCAAATCCCGACACGCGAAATCCCCCTTCTAACCCTGAGCCGAAAGGGCCGCTAGTTCAAATCGGTGCGGGGTACTTTTGTAACACACCCTACATTTTGGACAAGCGCGTCCCTAAGTCATGGTTCACCCCCTCCCATCGCCTCCTTTTTGCCATTCGAAATCCCAGGCCGCCATAACCTCTCCGCTCCAGCCGCGAAACCCCACCCTCCTCCGTCCGCCACCTCACCGCTGCCCAGCCGGAGCCTCTTCCCCGACGACGTCGTCCACCGCAATAGCTCGACGTCCCTCGTCCACCTCCCCGGATGAGGATCCGTCGTCCATCTCGTCGTCCCGCCTGTTCAGCCGCCCCGTCCTCCACCTCCAAGGAGCTGCTCCGACGATCGCCTCGTCTATCGCGGCTGCTCCATCCCCACAGCGTTGCCTTAAACTGCTCCACCGGAACCGCAACATCCTCACCGACTCCTCGGACGAAGCCGAGGCCTACTCGGCGCCACCAAAGAGGTTGTACACTCATCGCATCGCACCTTCTCCTTAGCTCGACCTCCCGGCGCCGACGGTGCTCCATCCCGCACCCCCATGGAGCGGCTACCTTGAAGCCGGCGCCGCGGGCGACATCTCCACGGCGGCACTCCCCCAGTGCGAGGCCCCTTCGGTGGCGGCATCCATACCAGCCGGATCTGCTGCTGCTCTGGCTCTCGCTCGCTCGCGCTGCTGCTGCTGCTCCGGCTCTCGCTCGATCGCTCGCTCGCCCAGCTGTTGTTGCTCCGGCTCTCGCTCGCTCGCTCGCTCGCGCTGCTGCTGCTGCTCCGGCTCTCGCTCGCTCGCGCTGCTGTTGCTGCTCTCCCCCTCACTCGTGCTGCTACTCTGCTCCGATTTAGCTACACTTCAGTCGACTGAATCGACTTTTGGGTCAGTCGATTTTTAGGGGGTGGGGGGGCTCGCCGGAGTTAAGGAAGAACCACCCGCAGCGGGGACGGGGGCTCGCCGGAGAGGTACCCCACTATCTATCTTAGGGTTCAGGGTGGGGCGGGGGGCCTATAGGGCTGGCCGGGGCGGCTGCGGACCGGCGGTGGGGAGTTGTTTCAGGGCGGCGAGGCGGCGTTGGGGCCGGCGGTTCGGCCGGTGGTGGCTGGCGGCTCAGGGGGGTGCAAGTTGAAGATGAACTGCAGGCCCTCCCTAAACTACATGTCAAGTGCCTCTCTGCTACCATTGTGTTCAGTTTCGACAGTAACATTCAGATTCCACAGTAAATTTCAGTTTCGACAGTTAAGTTCAGAGTCAACAGTTTTTACCTCATCTGTTGTTGTCAGGTGGTTTTTGGTGATGTAAATTTTACATCTATTTTACATCATCTATTGGAGATGCTATTAGAATCCCACTTGAGATTGACGATGTCTGTCTTGTGCTGCTTCAGCCTTGACGTCTTACGGCTCACCGGGGCTGCTCCAACGATAGAACGATCCATCACAACAGAGCAGTGCCCTGGACGCCGTCTACAGATTCCTCAGATCTTCCTCCACACCTCCGACAGCAACCTCTGCCTCAACTGCTTCAGCGACCAACCCAATGATGCTGAGGTCGACACGGCTACGGCAAAGAGGTTGTACACTTGTTGCATCACTTATTACTATACATTCATGTCGATCCATTAGGGCTATTTTGGTTCAACGGAAAAACATAGCAATAGGGAATTTTCCAATGGCACTCTACTATTCAATTATTCATGCATTTTGTTGAAAGGAATGAAGCAAAACATCCACCTGGACCTACTTTTCAAAATCCTATGCATGAAAACAAGACCAAGTGCATTAGTGGCAGAATAACATTCTAACTGTACACGCTTTCATATGGTTTCACTTTATTTTGGCCATGTTTCTTTGCATTCCTCTGCTCTTCCAATTCCTGTAAACCAAACACTCAAGTTGACAGAAATCCTGTGTTTACAAATGCTCTGTTTACCATGTGCATTCCTATCCTATTCCGGTGTTTTTCCTATCCCTGCGTTTTTAGAATCATGCAAGCCAAATGAGCCCTTACAGAATTACTTCAGTTACAGGTAGGTGTCGAAGGGAACTTTGTGTGGTTTGTCCTGCTCCTGCCGCGACGTCGTCCACCTCAACTGAGCTGCTCCATCGACAGAAACATCCACCAAACCAGACATCACGACTCCTGACCGTCTTTCGCCGCCTCAGATCTCCTTCCCTGCCGCCGGCACCCACCGCAACGGCATCACCATCATCGACTCAGCAGATGAACCTGAGGAGTACACGGGTCCACAAGAGAGGTCGCACTCTTTTGTTTCTGCTTATGTTATGCATTGCTTAAAATTACCTGCTACTTTATCGTCCTGTTCACCTCTTGGACTCCAAGTCAGGTCCAAATTAATGTTCAAACTTGAGTTCTAAATTAGTTGTGGGGCACATATCGAGGAAGCAATGAATAGTATCTCTGTCTAATATCTGGTTCACCTAGGGTATGCCTATGTTGTTCATCTTGGGTGGGAAACAAATAGTAAAGCAATCATCATCTGTCTTTTTATTAAATTAAAGCAATCATCAGCCTGCTATCATTATTTTTGGATCCATCCACTGGTTGTTACCATCACTCTAAATTTCTGCATGCTCTCCTTACATAATCTCACCATATTTTTTCGTATGCATGTCAGATATTGTACACAGTCATGCTGAACATGTAGAGAAAAAGAGAAGAGTTTTGCGCGGCAATACAATGTCATGCAGACATCGCTCCATGGTGGGTTCAATGGCAAACCCTCCCCACCCCTCTCCAGATTGTAATCCAGAGGAAGATATCTGTTCTGAGGCGGATTCAGACGCCGCTGACCACTCCTATTTACCCCCCAAGGTGTTTGCTCTACCTTGGCATGATGATGTTAGTCATATCATGCATATGTTGCCTTGCAGTGCCTACTTTTGACATCATATATGTCATCTGCTTAGTTTAGACATGTTCTGTAATGCCACCTGTTTAGTTTCTATATCATATATGGGAATTGTGCAGTCTCATGTCTTTTAGCCAGCCATAATATACGTGAAATGTGCAATGCCATCCTGTTTAACCAGGCATCATATATTTGAATGATATCTTGCCCATCCTTTTCTTCATTACATTTCCATTTGTCGACAATGTTTGTACATTAAACTACTCTTCCTGTGAATCAGCCATTTGGGTGGGAGATTGAAAAATCTGGAGTGAAAACAAGGCCTTCAGCGCAGACAGTGCTACCTGTCGAAGCAGATCTCTTGTTGGGTCCCGATAGCTCCTCAGAGATGGATTCAGAGACAGATGACCAGTCCTATTCCCCCACCGAGGTGTATGCTCTAACTTGGCACGGTTATACTGCTCATATCATGCATATGGTGTCTTGCATTGCATAGATTAGACATCATATACACAATATTCAACACCATGTTCTTAGTTCAGACATCATATCTAATGCCCTCTGTTTAGCATATAAATCACATATGTGAATTAAATGATGCGATCCTGATTACTTAGATAACATGTAGGTGAATTATGTCATGCGATCCTGTTTAGTTATTCATCATATCTTTGAATTATGTTATGCTATGCTATCCAGTTTAGATAGACATCATATATGTGAAATTATGTCATGCTATCCGTTTTAGTTAAACAATATACATGTCAACTATTTCATGCCCTCTTTTTTCCACACTATCTATTGCATCTGTCTCTCATACAATGTCTGTACATTCAACTATGTTTCCTGTTTATCAGCCATTTGAATTGGAGCGGGTGATGCCAGCATCTAGCGGACTAAAAACACGGTCTTCAAATAAAACAGTGCTACCTCTTGGTGGAGATAGCACCCCGGTTGTACATGCACGAGAACCAGCCCTACCACACATAACCCAAACTCTCGCAGATTGTACCCCTACTGCGATGGACAGAGAACCAGCTTCACCCAATCTAACCCCAACCCCAGCAGATAGTAACCCAGTTCCTGTTGACACAGCACCATCTCCACCACAGAGCTCCCAAACAAGAGCAGTTAGTAAGGCAGCTCCAGTGCCCAAAGGGCCAGTACTACCACGGCGAACCCCAACTCCACCAGTTAGTACGCCTATTCCTGTGGAGGAAGCACAACCAGCTAGTCGTAGTTTAGCATCTATCGCATTTGATGTTGTTAAATCGTATGTGCGTATCTTCCCATCTTGGAAATATTATACTGAAGATGAAGGAAAATGCCAGTTGCAGGTGTTTGTCCAGGAGTTATGTGTAAGTAATGTTATTCATGGCAATTACTTTGCTTTGTCCCATACATCCTACCTCCATGATGGTTATAATACAGCAAATTTTCCCATTTTTCTCTATAGAGAAGGACCGATTTGGAAACTCAGGATGAGGTAACCTGTGCTAATACCTCTGCTATCTTCAAGAATGCTTGGTGGCAGTATCGGAATTACCTGAAGAAAACGTACTTCACCGGCAAAGAAACTCATCAAATTCCCTTACGTTCTCCTGAGACACATTTACTGGACGATGACTGGGAACGCCTTGTTCTGTACTGGTCCCGAACCAAGAATGTGGTAAGGTCTATGAGCTCATTTTCTATTTTAAGTACTATATTCTTGCGTCTTACTGTACTCTGTTCATGTAGAACAAGTGCCTAAACCTGAAGAACAACTGTTCTAATTTAAGATTCCATTGCTATCATAGTTCAAAAAAGCGCTAGGCGTTAATTGTGCGTTTTGCCACCGCCTTGCGCTTTACTGACCAAAGCGCATGCTTATGCGCAGTTATGCACAGATTAAGCGTAGTTATGCGCAATGCGTTTCGCCAACGCCTAGAGCCTAGGCGCGCTTAAGCGCTCGCTTAGGCGCGCCTTTTTTAACTATGATTGCTATCGTGCATACTGCTTTGCTCTTGTATCACTGTATTTACTCATACAAACTTATTTTTAAATTGAAGGATCCAATCGAAACTTCAATGGCACAGCAGGTATGTTCACGCATGTTTCTTTAACAGGCTTGCTCTTATCAATAGCTCTGTTGATTTCAATTTCAATTGTGTATACAGTTGACTTCTCATATCATGCACATTACTAGCATCACAACAGAGCCAATAGTGTTGTTGTACATGTAGACCCGTGGTACCCATCTGAAATCTTGTTGTGCCGTGTAGTTTCCCACGCTTTGTATTCTTTCACTGCTGCTTTGTCTTGAACTGATATGATTTGAACCGTGTCTCTATTTTGATTTGGCAAGACAATGCAGTGACCATAGGACATAGATATATGTTTGTTTGATGCTTTTATTATGTACTAGTACTTGGCAATAGAAGACTTGGTAGTTTAATCCTGTCCACCTTACTAATGAACTGGTTCACCGAAATGAGTTTCATATACTAGTACATGCTAAACTGTTATGTGTCTGCTTGTTTCTTCTTTTAGAATGCTGACAGAATATTGGGGAAGAGTGCCTTATTAAGCAATGGTAAAGGAAGTAATGCAGATAAGGTTCAGGATAGTGACACATCCTTGTTGGTCTCCAACAAAGCTGATAAAACAGCTAAGGAAGACTATCTCGAAGACAGTGAGACAACCCCAAAGTCCTGTCTTGGTTTAGTGTTGGAGTTACTGGCCACTACCGCTTGCACAAGCTATTCAAACTCACTGTCTGAATCAGTTCGGTTTCTTGAGTCTCAACTACAAGCTGAAAGACATCGATCAGCTGTGCTGCGACAAGAAGCGGAAGGACTGCGGAAGTCCCTGGAGCATTCAGATGCATACTTTCTGGTGCAACAGCAAGCGTTGGAGGATTTTAGCGCCAAACAGGACAAAGCTAATAAGCTTGCTAAGCTTATTGCCAGCATGGTGGATACCACGTTTCTTGAGCTCTTATGAAGTTGTTTCAGTTATGCTCTTGTTTTGCTGCCGCGTTTATTTGCACTGGTGGCCAATTTTGACGGCCAGTGTATGTAATATGCTGCTTTGTTCCCTATATTTGCACTGGTGGCGAACTTTGATGCCCAGTGGATGTAATATGTGTAATAGCGGTAATAGGCTAGCGTTAATTGCTTGCTTATTTATTTCCTTATTGTCTTGTTTAGTTGTTTGCTTGTAGTCACTGCAGTTCTTTTTCTGTGTTTTTCTAGTGGCCACAATAACCTATTTTTGGAAACTAGGCCAAAATAATCATGGCAACACACGGACTGTTGTAACCATGGGCCTCCTGCGGGCCGTATGATCCATGGGCCTTCTACGGGCCGTAGGATCCATTGGCCTTCTATACGGGCCGTAGGATCCATGGGCCTTCTACGGGCCGTACGATCCATGGGCCTTTTACGGGCCGTAGGATCCATGGGCCTTCTACGGGGCGTATCATCATTTCGCCAACCATGGCCCGTACTATTCGTGGACAATAACGGGCCGTTTATTGGCTGTATTTGATAACTCTATGAAAACAGCCCAACGGGTTTTTTTCGACATGAAAACGGCCCAACGTATTAACGGGCCGCAAACGGGCCGATTGTAACCACGGGCTGAATTTGGCCCACAAGCAGAAAATGACAGTAACGGGCCGTAAGTAACCGAATGCTGGAAATGAGCCCAAGAATAAATGGGCCCTGAGAAGGCCGAAAGATATCATGGGCTGGAAACGGTCCAACGGAATAATGGGTCGTTAATGGGTATAAAGTGATACACTGTTCATACGGGCCAGTTTTACCACGGGCCGTTAAGGGGCCGAGGGTTACTAAGGGCCTGATATGGGCCAAAATACATCATGGGCCATACATGGGCCGGATGTTAAAACGGGCTGGAATTATATTGGACGGCCCAGATGACGCTACTGGGCCTAATTTGGATAGGCCGTAAATGGGCCCTGGGATAGCGGGCTGTAAATGGGCTATATGCGAACATGCCGTTAATAGGCTTGCCTTGGGCCGGCCCGCCACCTTTTGACCAAGTCAAACGGGCCGGCCTTTTCACACGAATGGGCCTCTGTTGGGCCGTGCCACGTGTCGGCGTATCATAGGCGCTTTGGGTCCAATGAGGGGATGACATCTGTCCCAAGAGTGAGCCGACACATGTTTCCTTCAGCCAATGATAATTTTACACGTGGAAAATCCCCATTGGTCGGGGCTGTTAACGGGTTATCGGATCCAAAACCGGACCCGATAGCTTAACGGCGTTCCGTTACGGTGGATGTCACGTGTCGGTCACCCTTGACGAAAGCACTTCTGTGACGCGCGATTTATCGTCATGGAAGTGGACATTTCCATGATGATAATTTTGGTAATGTCATGGAACACTCCTACGACAGCACAGGTATGACTATCTTGATTCTGTCATAAATTTGTCATGGATGTACATGCATGATAGAAAACGTGACCTACTGTGACAAACACGTATCATCACGGAAGTGTATTTTTTTGTAGTGGAATATTAGATTCCAATTTCCGTTAAGGAAATGCATGGAACACTTTCCTAGAAAGAAAATTAAATTACCTTATGAATCTATTATGAAAGCTACTTATGGATTGCATACCAAAAATGGCAATACCTAGATCTATCCTTGCCTTTATGCCTAGCTAGGGGCGTTAAACGATAACGCTTGTTGGGAGGCAACCCAATTTTATTTTTGTTTCTTGCTTTGTGGTTCTGTATAGTAACTAGTAGAACGCCCGTGCGTTGCCACGGGCTTTTTTTTATGATTGCACCAATGCACCTATACAAATGTAATTTATATAGCTAGGTGGAAGCCCGCCGCAGTACCCTGTCTGAATAATAAATATATAACTCGCTACTCAAATTTCACATCTATAGAAAAAATAAAATCCACTCCACTTACAATGTAATTCGACAATGTATACAAAGAGAGCACTAATAATTACTCCCTTCGTAAAGAAATATAAGAGCGTCTAGTGATCTACACACTCTTATATTTCTTTACAGAGGGAGTATCTATTATAAACTAAGATCTCCTTGATGTGCTTGAGAAATTCCTATAAAACGTCAGGAATATTGTCTTTCGCTTCACTCACATGGTACTTGTATACAAGTATAATAATTTTTCATTCTCAACTCATAACCATCCTGCACGAGCAATATATATATAGTTAGCATGAAAATTTCACGTGGGAGATTTATGAATGTGCAACATAGAATACTCATCATGCATTGTATACAAAACCTGGTTATATATACAATTAGTGTCTTACTTTATCTGGATGCCCCCTCTATGACTCTGCCATGGTTGCCTCCACGATGTGTGAATAGAGCATAAACTTTAATCTCCCAACATTTCAACACATGACTAAGGAAATTAAATGAAATAAAAAATAAGACTTTTCAGCAATGTTTCTTCAAAAAAAATTATGGGCAAACAGTAGGGGAACCCCCTACCGTGTAATTTTCATTAATAGAACGAGGAAAAAGGGGAGTAATGTACAAAGTTACATGATTACATAGGGGTAGAGGATACCCCTAAAAGAAAAATTAAAATTAAAGTCTAAGGATCAAAAGCTCAAGACATAGAGGAGATCCAAGCACTCAGAGTGGACTTTGGTTTTAACTCTATGTGACCAGAGTCAACCGGACAAAGATGCTTGCTTCCCTTAAAAATTCCAAGCATTCATCTGTTTCCAAATATTCCACAGCGCAAAAGAGATTATCTCCAAGAAACAAGGGGCCAGCAAAACTATCTTTAGCTATCTGAAAAAGAGGCAAAATATCTGAATTTGCCCCCCAAGGAAATATCATACGTCACCAACACTGCTGAGCAAATCTGTAACTAAAAGAATAAATGCCCCCTGGTTTACCATCGTTGCTCTAAGTATTCGACTTCCAGGAAAAAAAGATATGCATCCGACAGAATGTATCAAGTTGTATGTTTTCAAATAGATGCGACAAGACCAGCTAAAAAAAGATGCAGCCATTATCTTCGTCAGTAAGCTATAGTATGTAGATTCAGCTTAAGCATGATGCCATACTGATGCACAATGAAATATAGCATGATGCAATCATCAGTGACAGAATCAGATCCCTTGGTGCCATTCCAGACATCAAGATCTGACACCGTTGCAACATAACTGTTGAGATGAGGTTCCTTAGCCTAGCAGGTAGATTCAACTTAAGCATGTGCTCTTGACAGTAAGCTATCCCCATCGCCATTTGAAGTTGGGTCATCCAGTCCATGTTCTCAGCATCTTTGACTGCAACATAACTGCGGTAAAAAAAGAACTGCAGAATAATCCAAAGCATTATCAAATACTGATTATTAGTAATTGTTGGCTACCAACACATGCTAAAATTGTTGAACTGGCTGCACGTTATAGGAACCATTCTGTTGACAGTAAGAAAATTAACAGAATCAGTACACACTTACCATGGAGATGCTCGAAGAGAGCCCCATTTTAACCTTATTCAAACATCGTACCTCTGATGAAAGGATTTTGTTCTTCACCAATAGCCAAGTAGATTCATAAAGTTCTCGTGGCCCACTATGAATAAACTTGAGATCAAATAAACATCTGTTCGACCATTGTGGGAAACCCTAGGTCCGGTTCTCCAGATCAGATGGTGGCGGCTTTGCGACGTCGTTCTCCTTCTTGAAGGCGCTATCTTGCTTGCTTGCGGCGTCCCCAGTGTTCGATTTGGAGATGTCCAATGTCATGCTTGTTTGGTCTGCCTCCCTGAACCAAGAGTGAAGCAACCATGTGAAATAATTTTTCCGCACATACTTGTTGTTCTCGCCCCTTAAATGTATTCAACTAATTTTCTGAATATTTTGTTTGTGAATCATCACTCCCTAACTGTTTTACCAGTATATCATGCGCCTTGGTTTCATGCTGCCACCAAAATAATGAAGTCAGTAAAATGTGTCACAATGTTATTCTGCCATTTTTTCGTCAGAACTAACCTAAACTGAAAGCTTGTATGCACCCATACAACTGAATGCAATGGCGAGAGCATGATAGCGAACTGTTGTTTGAATATGACCTGGGCCTAAAAGGCACTCATTCTTCTTAAGTGCTTCCTGAAGATACCTAAGAGCAGTACTCGTATTGCTCGCATCCTGGTACATCATTGCCACATTTATAAGAGTTGCTGCAACATCCAGATGATCAGGACCTAATCCAACATTCACTCATTGGCGAGGTCTGCATGACTACATCTTTTAGCATCAGGCTAATCTGTTATACTGCGTCAACTCTGCAGGCTCCAGTGATTATCTAGTGTATATTCTTGTAATACTTTAAGCAGGAAAAATGTAAGTTCTAACAGGTTGAAAGAAGAGATTAGCCAATCGATAATTCTTCCTTTGAGCTTCTACAAGCAAGTTAGCCCAAAAAGGGGGAAATAGAATATAGTTTCTACGCCATAAGAAGAAATGTTCAAATATAGAAACAAACAACAATCTTATACCTCGAAATGTAGGACTACATGTCCAAATTGAAGTCCAATCAAACATGTGACAACCTCCATACATAGCCGATAAGCGAAAAAAATAGACAGTTAAAACTTACCAAGTTAAATTCAAGTTGATTTACAAACTATAGTCAATGATCAAAATTGCAGGCAGTGATGAAGAGTAGATAAATTACTGACCAAAGCAGTTGTTTAGGATCAAATGAAGCCTGACACCATGATTGGGCATCAGGAGGAAGCAGTCCATTTTCTGGATAATCTATGCCACATTCCTGCAGTAATAAAGCATAAACAGTGATTGGAGACTCAAAAAAAGGGAGAGAAAGAAATACTTGTGAGAGATCTTGCGTTTGCAATTAATGTAGTACCTTCGTACGTCCATAAATCCTTCGTCTATAGAGGTGATCAGTTTCCAAGATTGTAATGTTAACCATGCCAACTGCATTGCGAGCTGGTCTGGTGTCTCCTCTTACTCCACATCTCACCTAACAAATTCATTAGGCATGAATTTTGTTTTCTACAATGAACATTTTTAGCCAAAAAAGAAAGAAGACTTTGCATCACCTACAAAGAATAACTTCTTTGTAGAAGGAGGACCATAGATACATTAAAAAGAGAAGTATACATGATCAAGTGGGGAAATACTGCAAACTCCGAAACAAAATAAACTGGAAAATGGGAAGCTCATTTCCAGTATGGCTTAGTCTACCTCTAGTGGATTATGTGGTGATGGCGTGCAAGGAATTAGTTAGATGATATAGGGGAGGTGAAGGCACAAACCATCGCTCAGGGAACACCGTCGGATAGGGTCGGATGGGCGTGCACAACAGAGGTCTGCTGCGGGCCTCGCCAACTTCGGGGTCGCTTGCTGCAATGCCACATTGTCATCGGTGTCAGTGGCCACCGCCGCAATGGGCATCTACGCGGCGTCACGTAACGAGAATGTTGTGTCAGTGGAGTGGCTGCATGCCCAATTCCTTTTTGGATTTTGGCACCCTTCTTCTCCAACTGCCGCTCCTTAGTTCCTTGTAGCCTTAGTTCACGCAATCAAAAAGCAATTATCACTTAAATATATATCATGGCTATCAGGTAAGTTAGCTCTGCAATATTTCCAGAAACTTTAACTGGCTAGTTCAGTTTTCAGAAGTCAATTATTACCTATCTTATGATCAAATTACTTAGTCCTATTATGTCGGTGAAAAAATATGTACAACAATCAGTAAGCACCAATATAAACAATTTCATTGCAACCACCAGACATTCCCCCAATCTTGTTATCTCCATGTACTCCCAATCTCCTTATCTCTGTGTACTGGAAGAATAGTAACTAAGGATTTTTGACAAGCTTGTGGTCCAAGAATGTACACTCTAATGTTTGATCTTTTAGACACATTGTTTATTTTTCTGGAAGACGTCCTAACTATGCCTAGCTTCCAACACCAAGAATCGATAACAACAAAAACTAAGTTCAGGTATATCAAGATGAATACAGAGAGGATTCCTAAAAATAAAACATGGAAATAACTCAGTTCACCGTTTGGAGGATCTACGAATTCCCCCTACTTATTCAAAAACTTTCCAAGGCCCGCCTCATGGTATCCAAGAAATCCCCAGGTCCTATTGTTAAGAAAAGCGAATTACTACATGCTTTTTTTTATGGGGAAACTACGTCCTCGAGCTCGAGGTCTGAATTTCTTCATAATAGTACTCCTACTGACTTCGAACTTCCAAATATTCCTCATTTATCATGTGCAGCTGAAGTCGTTGAACTCAATATCTGCATGACAATTGATAATTGACTGCCAATATCTTGTTATGGGACACAATATGGGTTACTAATTATAATAATATTAGGTATGGTTTAAAGCAGTCATTTACTGAAATATCTGTACATGATTAAGAAAAATAATTTGAAATTATGTAACAACAAAGAGTTTGCAACAACACCAATAGGCTGGTTGTCGATCTATGTGCAAGAACAGCCATAAAAAATTAATGGACATGTATAATAGCATCACAAACCTCTGATAAAAATTATAAACCACCGAAATTGTCTACATTCACCTGTCCACTCTAATGAATAATACCACATGTCCATATTCACGTATTTAAGCTTAGCAAATGTCTGCAAATCCTGTAAAAAATATTCCATGATGCAAAGAAACGTAGTTAGATTCCTAACTAAGATGCATAAATAAGAAGGTACAGAAAAGAAAAATGAAAGTTGATTATCCACTCCCGACGTAATGAAAGAAGGGAAGAAAGAACACTGGCTTGTTGGTCCAGGCATACTGGCTTCCGTCCTATCACTGTTGAAGTCGTCGTCCTTGTCCCTTTTTGCTATGACTAAAAGCAAATGTAGATATGGATAAAGAATATGCATTTCTTCTAAACAATTGTGAGATGTGCAACCTGAATAACATGCAACTTTCATACCAGTCAAGCCGAGCTGGATTGTCACACGGAGAAAGAACCTGAGCGACATTTGAGACAGAAGACACCAAGTGAACAATCTCATGTAGGAAGTGGTCAAGCATAACATCACCCGCCCGGCCGGAGTCGTCGGCAACAACTTGTATATCTGCTGGAAGAGAAAAGTGCTAGACAAATCAGCCCCTCACCCTCTCTCAGTACAAACATTTCTGCTCCTTGTAAGTTATTGCACACATAATGTTCATACAAAGTTCCAGTATTTACAAAGTTACCCCAAATTGTATCAAATACACACAGGGGAGAAGGAATGCACCGTACTTCTCTAGATCCAGCCCGTAGGGGATGGGAAAGATAGCTGCAGGAAGAGGGCCCCCTCCTCTTCAGCGTCGGCCATCGATCCTTGGCGACGACCACTGCGTCGGTCCACGCCCGCTAGGCTCCGCTGCATGGTCGACGTCGTCCTCCCGCGTCGGGCTCACGCAGGCAAGCCATGGTGGAGGGGAGGCGACAGTGACGGCTTGAGGAGGAGGAGGAGGTGGTGGTGGTCGTCGCCGGGAGGCACCGCGTCGGCATGAGGTGGCCCGCAAGTCCACGACCCACACCGGTGGCGGCCATCAGCGCCCCTTGGTGTGGTGGCGTCGTGTGGAGGCGTGGAGTGCAGGCGGCGTGCGTGGGTCAGAAGGACGTGGATGGTCCGGGTAGGAGCGGCGGTAGTGCAGGAGGTACAGAGGGAGAGAAGGAAATGGCTCGGGATTGAGGTGCGGTGGCGGCGGCGGGTGGAGAAGAGGAGAGGAGCGACGGCTAGCTAGGGATTGAGGGAGCAGGGCATGTGCGCTGTTTTTTCTGGATTTTTTTCTCCATCGGTTCGGTGTGTGGGAGGGAGCTAATGTTACGTACGATGGGCGGTGGGAGGTGGAACAAAAAACCAGACGAAAAATAACCGACGAAAATTAACCGTGGATACTATTCACCAACTCCTTCATTAGGAGTAGAGATAAATCTTTTATCTAGCCTCTGGTTAGATGTGTTTTTATATTTTAATTAGTGTTTGTGCCAAGTAGAACTTTTGGTAAGACTTGGGTGAAATCTTTTTGATCTCGCTGTAAAAAACAGAAACTTTAGCGCTCACGAGATTAGCTACAACTTTTTACTGTAGAGTGATATTTAGTTGATTCTTTTTGCAGATGATTAATAGATAAATTCCTCACGTCCAGAAATTTATTTTAGAATTTTTGGAATTCCATAAGTATGCGTTTGATACAGATTACTACAGACTGTTCTGTTTTTGACAGATTCTGTTTTTTCCTGTGTTGTTTGCTTATTTGATGAATCTATGGCTAGTATCGGAGGTAATGAACCATAGAGAAGTTGGAATACAGTAGGTTTAACATCAATATAAATAAAGGATGAGTTCATTACAGTACCTTGAAGTGGTGGTTTGTTTTCTTTCGCTAACGGAGCTCACGAGATTTTCTGTTAAGTTTTGTGTTGTGAAGTTTTCAAGTTTTGGGTAAAGATTTGATGGATTATGGAACAAGGAGTTGCAAGAGCTTAAGCTTGGGGATGCCCAAGGAACCCCAATGTAAAATCCAAGGACAACCAAAAAGCCTAAGCTTGGGGATGCCCCGGAAGGCATCCCCTCTTTTGTCTTCGTCCATCGGTAACTTTACTTGGAGCTATATTTTTATTCACCACATGATATGTGTTTTGCTTGGAGCGTCTTGTATGATTTGAGTCTTTGCTTTTTAGCTCACCACAATCATCCTTGCTGTACACACCTTTTGGGAGAGACACACATTAATCGGAATTTATTAGAATACTCTATGTGCTTCACTTATATCTTTTGAGCTAAACAATTTCGCTCTAGTGCTTCACTTATATCTTTTAGAGCACGGTGGTGGTTTTATTTTATAGAAATTATTGATATCTCATGCTTCACTTATATTATTTTGAGAGTCCTTTATAACAACATGGTAATTTGCTTTGGCTATAAAATTAGTCCTAATATGATAGGCATCCAAGATGTATATAATAAAAACTTTCATATAAGTGCATTGAATACTAAGAGAAATTTGATACTTGATGATTGTTTTGAGATATGGAGATAGTGATATTAAAGTTGTGCTAGTTGAGTAGTTGTGAATTTGAGAAATACTTGTGTTGAAGGTTGCAAGTCCCGTAGCATGCACGTATGGTAAACGTTGTGTAACAAATTTGAAACATGAGGTGTTCTTTGATTGTCATCCTTATGAGTGGCGGTCGGGGACAAGCGATGATATTTTCCTACCAATCTATCCCCCTAGGAGCATGTGCGTAGTGCTTGGTTTTTGATGACTTGTTGATTTTTGCAGTAATTATGTGAGTTCTTTATGACTAATGTTGAGTCCATGTATTATACGGACTCTCAACCTTCCATCATTGCTAGCCTCTTTGGTACCGTGCATTGCCCGTTCTCACCTTGAGAGTTGGTGCAAACTTCGCCGGTGCATCCAAACCCCGTGATACGATATGCTCTATCACACATAAACCTCCTTATATCTTCCTCAAAACAGCCACCATACCTACCTATTATGGCATTTCCATAGCCATTCTGAGATTTATTGCCATGCAACTTTCCACCATTCCGTTTATTATGACACGCTTCATCATTTTCATATTGCCTTGCATGATCATGTAGTTGACATCGTATTTGTGGCAAAGCCACCATGCATATTATTCCATACATGCCACTCTTGATTCATTGCTCATCACGGTGCACCGCCGGAGGCATTCATATAGAGTCATATTTTGTTCTAGTATCGAGTTGTAATCATCGAGTTGTAAATAAATAGATGTGTGATGATCATCATTAATAGAGCATTGTCCCAAATAAAAAAAGAGAAAGGCAAAAAAGGCCAAAAAAAAGGGAAAAAAAGAAAAAAGGGGAGAAATAAAAAGGGACAATGCTACTATCCTTTTTCCACACTTGTGCTTCAAAGTAGCACCATGATCTTTATGATAGAGAGTCTCTTGTTTTGTCACTTTCATATACTAGTGGGAATTTTTCATTATAGAACTTGGCTTGTATATTCCAACAATGGGCTTCCTCAAATGCCCTAGGTCTTCGTGAGCAAGCAAGTTGGATGCACACCCACTTAGTTTCTTTTGTTGAGCTTTCATACATTTTATAGCTCTAGTGCACCCGTTGCATGGCAATCCCTACTCCTTGCATTGACATCAATTGATGGGCATCTCCCTAGCCCGTTGATTAGCCACGTCAATGTGAGACTTTCTCCTTTTTTGTCTTCTCCACATAACCCCCATCATTATATTCTATTCCACCCATAGTGCTATATTCATGGCTCACGCTCATGTATTGCGTGAAAGTTGAAAAAAGTTTGAGATTACTAAAGAATGAAACAATTGCTTGGCTTGTCATCGGGGTTGTGCATGATGACAGCATTCTTGTGTGACGAAAATGGAGCATGGCCAAACTATATGATTTTGTAGGGATGAGCTTTCTTTGGCTATGTTATTTTGAGAAGACATAATTGCTTGGTTAGTATGCTTGAAGTATTATTATTTTTATGTCAATATTAAACTTTTATCTTGAATGTTTCGGATCTGAACATTCATGCCACAATAAAGAAAATTATATTGAGAAATATGCTAGGTAGCATTCCACATAAAAAATTCTGTTTTTATCATTTACCTACTCGAGGACGAGTAGGAATTAAGCTTGGGGATGCTTGCTACGTCTCCAACATATCTATAATTTTTTATTGTCCATGCTATTATATATTCTGTTTTGGATGTTTAATGGGCTTTATTATATACTTTTATATTATTTTTGGGACTAACCTATTAACCCAAGGCCCAGTGCAAATTGCTGTTATTTTGCCTATTTTAGTGTTTGGCAGAAAAGGAATATCAAGCGGAGTCTGAACGGAATGAAACCTTTGGGAGCGTGATTTTTGGAACAAACGTGATCCAGAGGGCTTGGAGTGGACGTCAAGAAATCAACGAGGAGGCCACGAGGCAGGGAGGCGCGCCCCCACCCTCGTGGGCCCCTCACAGCTCCACCGACCTACTTCTTCCTCCTATATATACCCATATACACCGAAACCAACCAGGAGCACCACGAAACCCTATTTCCACCGCCGCAACCTTCTGTACCAGTGAGATCCCTTCTTGGGGCCTTTTCCGGCGCTCCGCCGGAGGGGGAATCGATAACGAAGGCCTTCTACATCAACACCATAGCCTCTCCGATGATGTGTGAGTAGTTTACCACAGACCTTCGGGTCCATAGTTATTAGCTAGATGGCTTCTTCTCTCTCTTTGGATCTCAATACAAAGTTCTCCTCGATCTTCTTGGAGATTTATTGGATGTAACTCTTTTTGCGGTGTGTTTGTCGAGATCTAATGAATTGTGGGTTTATAATCAAGATTATCTATGAACAATATTTGAATCTTCTCTGAATTCTTTTATGTATGATTGGTTATCTTTGCAAGTCTATTCGAATTATCAGTTTGGTTTGGCCTACTAGATTGATCTTTCTTGCAATGGGAGAAGTGCTTAGCTTTGGGTTCAATCTTGCGTTGCTCGATCCCAGTGACAGAAGGGGAAACAACACGTATTGTATTGTTGCCATCGAGGATAAACAGATGGGGTTTATATCATATTGCTTGAGTTTATCCCTCTACATCATGTCATCTTGCCTAATGCGTTACTCTGTTCTTATGAACTTAAAACTCTAGATGCATGCTGGATAGTGGTCGATGTGTGGAGTAATAGTAGTAGATACAGGCAGGAGTCGGTCTACATGTCGCGGACGTGATGCCTATATACATGATCATGCCTAGATATTCTCATAATTATGAACTTTTCTATCAATTGATCGACAGTAATTTGTTCACCCACCGTAATACTTATGCTATCTTGAGAGAAGCCACTAGTGAAACCTATGGCCCCCGGGTCTATTTTCCATCATATAAGTTTCCAATCTATTTTTACTTTGCAATCTTTACTTTCAATCTTCATTATAAAAATACCAAAAATATTATCATCTCTATCATATCTCACTTTTCCAAGTGGCCGTGAAGGGATTGACAACCCCTTTATCGCGTTGGTTGCAAGGTTCTTATTTGTTTGTGTAGGTACGAGGGACTTGCGTGTGGCCTACTGGATTGATACCTTGGTTCTCAAAAACTAAGGGAAATACTTACGCTACTTTGCTGCATCACCCTTTCCTCTTCAAGGGAAAACCAACGCATGCTCAAGAGGTAGCACAGACGAGCCGGCGAAGCTTAAGGAGGGAGACTTAAATAGACCCAGATATTTTCATCGCAAACGGTTCCTAAAAAACAACTGTGTGATGTTGTAGATATTTTTATTAGCTATGAAAGACGAATTTGGAGTAAATTGGCAACAGATGGTGTTTTAAATGAATGAAAGATTTTGTAGTACCAATACAAATGTCATGTCAAATTTTGGAAAATTTGAGGTGTCATTTGACCTTTTAAGACATTTAAGTGATTTTCTAGCCATTTAATGACCGTAATTGAAACTTGAACTACATGTACTTGCAACAGCTAACCATAACGGTTTGAAAACTCATATTTTGTGTACTTGTGTGCGATTTAATTCCATGTGCAGTAAATTGGAAGGAATTTTCAAACATATTGGTCTAACGGCTATGACACAATTAAGCATGGAGTGACATGGCATTTTAATTCCAAAAAATAAAAAAAATCAGAAACACATGAAACCTTGGTTGATGTAATCTCATGCCACCAAGATGATGTGGTAAAAAATTGGCATGTTTGACGGAAGTTTGGACACACACCCCTCACAAACCGGAGCAACTCACTAGAAGGCTCGTGGTTCCAAGAGGGAACAATGCATGTTTGATGATGAATGGGAGATAGCTTCCTCTTACGACCTTCAGTTTTTTCTATGTCTAACGTGCACTACTACAACTGTAATGTGAAATTTTGGAAAATTCTAGGGGTCATTTGACCTTTTAAAGACATTTAAGTGATTTTCGAGCCATTTAATGACCGTAATTCAAATTTGAACTACATCTACATGCAACACCTAACCAAAACGGTTTGAAAAATCATATTTGTGTACTTGTGTGGGAGTTAATTCCATGTGCAGTAAATTAGAAGGAATTTTCAAACATATTTGTCTCATGACATGGACACATGCATATGTATGCATGGAGTGACATGGCATTTTAATTCCAAAAAATAAAAAAAGATCAGAAACACATGAAACCTTGGTTGATGTAATGTCATGCCACCAAGATGATGTGGCAAAGAAATTGGCATGTTTGACAAAAGTTTTGACACACACCCCTCACAAAACGGAGCAACTCACTAGAAGGCTCGTGGTTCCGAGAGGGAACAATGCATGTTTGATGACGAACGGGAGATAGCTTCCTCTTACGGCCTTCAATTTTTTTCTACGTCAAACGTGCACTACTACAACTGTAATGTGAAATTTTGGATAATTCTAGGGGTCATTTGACCTTTTAAAGACATTTAAGTGATTTTCTAGCCATTTAATGACCATAATTCAAATTTGAACTACATCTACATGCAACGCCTAACCAAAACGGTTCAAAAAATCATATTTATGTACTTGTGTGCGACTTAATTCCATGTGCAGTAAATTAGAAGGAGTTTTCAAACATATTTGTCTCACGACATGGACACATGCATATGTGTGCATGGAGTGATATGTCATTTTAATTACAAAAAATAAAAAAATGATCAGAAACACATGAAACCTTGGTTGATGTAATGTCATGCCACCAAGATGATGTGGTAAAGCAATTGCCATGTTTGATGAAAGTTTGGACACACACCCCTCACAAACCGGAGCAACTCACTAGAAGGCTCGTGGTTCCGAGAGGGAACAATGCATGTTTGATGACGAATGAGAGATAGCTTCCTCTTACGGCCTTCAATTTTTTTCTACGTCTAACGTGCACTACTACAACTGTAATGTGAAATTTTGGAAAATTCTAGGGGTCATTTGACCTTTTAAAGACATTTAGGTTATTTTCTAGCCATTTAATGACCGTAATTCAAATTTGAACTACATCTACATGCAACGCCTAACCAAAGCGGTTTGAAAAATCATAATTGTGTACTTGTGTGCGAGTTAATTCCATGTGCAGTAAATTAGAAGGAAGTTTCAAACATATTGGTCTCAAGGCATGGGCACATGCATACGTATGCATGGAGTGCCATGGCATTTTAATTCCAAAAAATTAAAAAATGATCAGAAAAACATGAAACCTGGGTTGATGTAATGTCATGCCACCATGATGTGGTAAAGAAATTGGCATGTTTAACGAAAGTTTGGACACACACCCCTCACAAACCAGAGCAACTCACTAGAAGGTTCGTGGTTCCGAGAGGGAACAATGCATGTTTGATGACGAATGGGAGATAACTTCCTCTTACGGCCATCAAATTTTTTCTATGTTTAACGTGCACTAATACAACTGTCATTTGAAAATTTGGAAAATGTCAGGGGTAATTTGACCTTTTAAAGACATTTAAGTGATTTTCTAACCATTTAATGACCGTAATTCAAATTTGAACTACATCTACATGCAACGCCAAACCAAAACGGTTTGAAAAATCATATTTTTGTGTACTTGTGTGCGAGTTAATTCCATATGAAGTAAATTAGAAGGAATTTTCAAACATATTGGTCTCAAGGCATGGGCACATGCATACGTTGTTGGGGAACGTAGTAATTTAAAAAAAAATCCTACGCACACACAGGATCATGGTGATGCATAGCAACGAGAGGGGAGAGTGTTGTCCACGTACCCTCGTAGACCGAAAGCAGAAGCATTAGCACAACACGGTTGATGTAGTCGTATGTCTTCACGATCCGACCGATCAAGTACCGAACGTACGGCACCTCCGAGTTCAGCACACGTTCAGCTCGATGACGTCCTTCAAACTCCGATCCAGCTGAGCTTTGAGGGAGAGTTCCGTCAGCACGACGGCGTGGTGACGATGATGATGTTCTACCGACGCAGGGCTTCGCCTAACCACTGCTACGATATTATCGAGGTGGATTATGGTGGAGGGGGCACCGCACACGGCTAAGAGATCAAGAGATCAATTGTTGTGTCTATGGGGTGCCCCCTGCCCCCGTATATAAAGGAGCAAGGGGAGGAGGCGGCCGGCCAGGGAGAGGCGCGCCCCATGAGGAGTCCTACTCCCACCGGGAGTAGGACTCCTCCTATTCCGAGTAGGAGTAGGAGAGGGGGAAGGAAAGGGAGAGGAGGAGAAGGAAAGAGGGGGCCGGCCCCCTTTGCCCTAAACCAATTCGGTTTGGGCCTTGGGGGGTGTGCCCCACACTCCCCTTGTTGCCCTCTATTTCCACTAAGGCCCATGTAGGCCCATTAAGCCCCCGGGGGGTTCCGGTAACCCCCGGTACTCCGGTAAAATCCCGATTTCACCCGGAACACTTCCGATATCCAAATATAGGCTTCCAATATATCAATCTTTATGTATCGGCCATTTCGAGACTCCTCGTCATGTCCGTGATCACATCCGGGACTCCGAACTATCTTCGGTACATCAAAACACATAAACTCATAATACAACCATCATCAAACTTTAAGCGTGCGGACCCTACGGGTTCGAGAACTATGTAGACATGACCGAGACACGTCTCCGGTCAATAACCAATAGCGGAACCTGGATGCTCATATTGGCTCCCACATATTCTATGAAGATCTTTATCGGTCAAACCGCATAACAACATACGTTGTTCCCTTTGTCATCGGTATGTTACTTGCCCGAGATTCGATCATCGGTATCTCAATACCTAGTTCAATCTCGTTACCGGCAAGTCTCTTTACTCGTTCTATGATACATCATTTCGCAACTAACTCATTAGTTGCAATGCTTGCAAGGCTTATAGTGATGTGTATTACCGAGTGGGCCCAGAGATACCTCTCCGACAATCGGAGTGACAAATCCTAATCTCGAAATACGCCAACCCAGCAAGTACCTTCGGAGACACCTGTAGAGCACCTTTATAATCACCCAGTTACGTTGTGACGTTTGGTAGCACACAAAGTGTTCCTCCAGTAAACGGGAGTTGCATAATCTCATAGCCATAGGAACATGTATGTCATGAAGAAAGCAATAGCAGAATACTAAACAATCGAGTGCTAAGCTAACGGAATGGGTCAAGTCAATCACATCATTCTCCTAGTGATGTGATCCCGTTAATCAAATGACAACTCATGTCAATGGTTAGGAAACATAACCATCTTTGATTAACGAGCTAGTCAAGTAGAGGCATACTAGTGACACTCTGTTTGTCTATGTATTCACACAAGTATTATGTTTCCGGTTAATACAATTCTAGCATGAATAATAAACATTTATCATGATATAAGGAAATAAATAATAACTTTATTATTGCCTCTAGGGCATATTTCCTTCATACGTATGCATGGAGTGCCATGGCATTTTAATTCTAAAAAAACTAAAAAATGATGAGAAAAACATGAAACCTTGGTCTTCAATTTTTTTTCTACGTTTAACATGCACTAATACAATTGTCATGTGAAAATTTGGAAAATTTCAGGGGTCATTTGACCTTTTAAAGACATTTAAGTGATTTTCTAACCATTTAATGACCGTAATTCAAATGTGAAATACATCTACATGCAACGCCTAACCAAAATGGTTTGAAAAATCATATTTTTGTGTACTTGTGTGAGTTAAATCCATGTGTAGTAAATTAGAAGGAATTTTCAAACATATTGGTCTCAAGGCATGGGCACATGCATACGTATGCATGGAGTGCCATGGCATTTTAATTCCAAAAAAATAAATAAAAAATGATCAAAAAACATGAAACCTTGGTTGATGTAATGTCATGCCACCAAGATGATGTGGTAAAGAAATTGGCATGTTTGACGAAAGTTTGGACACACACCCCTCACAAACCGGAGCAACTCACTAGAAGGTTCGTGGTTCCGAGAGGGAACAATGCATGTTTGATGACGAACTGAAGATAGCTTGCTCTTACGGCCTTCAATTTGTTTTCTATGTTTAACGTGCACTAATACAACTGTCATGTGAAATTTTGGAAAATTTCAGGGGCCATTTGACCTTTTAAAGACATTTAAGTGATTTTATAACCATTTAAATAACATGATTCAAATTGGACCTACATCTACATGCAACACCTAACCATAACGGTTTGAAAAAATCATATTTTTGTGTACTTGTGTGCGAGTTAAAAAATATCAGACGATGAAATATATGGTGTTAAAAAAAGAAAATGTAAAGATCTGGTAAGACAACCGGCCCCCACACGATTGGCACTCTATCTCGCGGCTCGAGGTTTGGTAGGTGAGTGGCGGGGATCATTAATCAGACACGGTTCTGTATTGGAAACCGTCAGCTATTATGTTCACACACGGATTTTGCTGCGGGAATCGTGTGTAATTCAAAGTACAATACTCGTAAATTCCGGCGACTGGCGTGTGTACTGTCCCCGTCGATCTAGATTCCGGCCGCCAATAAATACTCTCTTGCTCACGTCGTCCCTCTTGCATTCTCATCTACATCCTCCCCTCGCTCGCCCTCTCTCTCTCACACACACAAATCTCTGCCATGGCGCCGCCGGTCTATCCACGCGCCGACGAGGAGTTGCCGCCCCCCGAGGACGCTCACTCGAATAGCGGCGACGAGGTCCCCTACACGCCGCCTGACGAGGTTGCACCGGACCCCCCAACTTTGGATTGGTTTTGGGGCCAGTACAATCTTTGTCTATGGAAGTCGCTGTTGCCGGCTTAGAAAGCCAGGCAAGTGGCATTCAAGAAGGAGATGGCGGAGGAGGAAGCCAGGTACCAGGCGGCCCGTGAAGCCCGTGATGCTGCCTAGAAAAAGGAGGCAGTGGAGCTTTGGGGGCGGGCGCGTCGTCGTGCCGAGGAGGTGTACGAAGACGGGTACTTTGCGAGGAAGGTCATAGGCGCTGGGCGCCTCGTCGCTGCGTGGAGGTGGGCCGATAAGGCGTGCCACCGACGAGGAGCTCCAGTGGGCGCCCAACGAAATGGTAAGATCGTTCGTGCGCGTCCGCCTGGAAGAGGCAGATCGGTACGTCAAGCGCTGCAAGGCGGAGTACTGCCTCCGCACTTGGAAGACGCCGCGCACCAAGGAGCTGCTAGCGAGAGGCTGCCGGAATACTGGCCCCAGGAGGGATTATTAGTTTTAGTATTGTTCGTTTTCAATTTTATGCATTGTACCTAGTAGTTAAGTATCATCACGTATATGTGATGATATTATATATATTCTGTGATGAACTAATCAACAATTAATATATATATATTATGAATTCCATTTTCTATCTATTTTTGTATACTAATTTGAATCTAGCTGTTATCATCCACATATATAGAATGGAAAGCGTATATACACACATTGAAACGGAACATATAAGAACGGAAAACAGAGTACACACATTGAAACAGAGGAATAAACAGAGCAATACTATGATGGCTGTGAATACATAGCTATCCACGTCGAAACGACTCAACAAAATAAAACGCGTCCATGAGACCATGACCAGTATCCCTTGCGTACAGTAGCTCTTGGCTCTGCCTGAACTCGTGCAGGCGTTCATCCAAGCGGTCGACACGCTCGCGGTATATCTGGAGCGTGATCTCGAGCTCCAAGTTGGCTATTTCATTGGGGATCACCAGCTTGAGGATGCGGCGGCCGTGTTCCTCTACTGCGCCCAAGTGGACACCTGGGCCAAGGAGGCGGTCAAGCCTACGGACCAGCACGTTGGCATCCAGCTAGCCGCGGATAAGGCGAACGGCGGCACCCATGCGAATGGCACGGCGGGCGTCCGGTGCAAGTACGGCACGGCCGGCCTCTGGTGCAAGTACGGCGCTGAGGGCCTCTGCCCATTCCTGGCAAGGAATGGGGGTATTGACGGGACGTGTACCCAGCTGCGACGCCGTGTCGACAGCAGGCAAGCGCCAATGGATCGGCTCTTGCTGTGCGGCGCGCCGCGCCTCTCGCTCTGCGGCGCTCCAACGGTCTTGCCGTGCGGCGAGCCGCAACTTATTAGCGCGGACGCGCCTAGCTTGCTCCGTGGCGCGCCATCGATCATGTTGTGTGGCGAGCTGCAGCCTGTCGGCGCTGACATGCCTATTTTGATCCGCGGCGCTCAAGCGCCATGCGCCAAAGGTCTGCTCAACCCTGGCGATGACGCGCATCACAGCGTCGTCCATCGCGTTGCCGGGGAGCGCCTCGGCCTCAACGGGCCGTGGCGCCTGCTTGTTTTCCTCATCGACGAGGTTGATGGTAGAGGCGGTGCTTTGGTGGGTTGGCATGCTTGGAAAAGGTGGATGTGCTACAGGCTGCGCTTGTCGTCTCTGTGCGTCGCGCGCCGCCTAGGTTTATGTGCAATATCGCTAGGTGGCGGGAAACAGGTGAGGAAATGGTGGGAAACGGTGGCGTTTTCTTAAAACGCCATCAATTAATGGAAACTTAGCATAGAAGGAACATCGAGCTAGCACAAGAAGTAGATGATGATCAGATAAACACGGACCACACTAGGGAACCCGTCGGTGATGAATTCATCAATCGCAAACGGTTGAATACTAGCAAGCGTTTTCCCACAACACACACGGCTTATTCCATCAAAAACAGGTCGGATGGATCAACTGTATGCCACGTATCGTACATTGTCAAAAAGTAATGTGGTAAACCTTCTTTAACATGTGTTAAAAAATAAAAAAATAAAACTAAAAAACAAGGACCTCGAGGTTAAAGTAACTCATGGGATGGGTCATATCAGTCATTTAATTTGACAAATACGACCCATCCTATCAGTTAATTTAACATCAACAGAACTTTCCATCCAGTCACCCATCTGATAGCTGCTCCAGCCTGAGCGCACTTAACTTGAGAGTTCTCTGACATGAGCTACTGGTGGAACATACCGCCCATCCCCCAATGGCCAATAGATGTTGTGTAGACAGAGCATATCACATGCGTCTTATTAGAAGCAATCGTCTGTATTATTATCGGTCTTCGCACACATTTCTGATTACAGACCTGTTTGCCGCGTATCACACACATCTTGTTAAGTTGAACCGTTTATGTTCCCATGTCTCAACGCAAACAGTTCATCCGAGTGAACCGTATGTTGTACATCGCACACACCTTGATCTGGCTGACCGTTTCTTTTGTGCTGCCTAATCACAAACAGTTCGTCCGAGTGAACCGTATGATGTACATCGCACACACCTTCATCTGTCTGCCCGTTTATTTTGTTCCTCCTCATCGCAAATGGTTGATTGAATTGAACCGTATGCCCTGCATCGCACACGCAACTAAAATCTGAACCGTGTTTGATGCATCCTCCATCGCAAACATTTTGCACCTTTTTTGACGGTTTTTTACATCACCGTTTGCGATTATGGCATCGCACATAGTTTCGTCGAAGGGTCTCTCATCGTAGTGTCGCGTTAGCGGCATCCTGCAGTAGTGTATATACAATGATAGAAGTATGTACATCACAAGAGCCGGTGGCTCAGGTGTAATAAGGCCGAAGATGAGCAATATTCCACGGCCGGCGGGTCTCCTCCTCCGACGTGCGTGAGTCCTTGTGGTCTCGATCATTGATAAGATAGTATGACCCATTGTTCAGATTTTTGCTGACCACAAAGGTCCCTTCCCAAGGTGGGGATAGCTTGTGCATATCAGTTTGATCCTGGATGAGCTGGAGCACCAAATCTCCTTCTTGAAAGGTTCTGGTTTTAACCCAGCGGCTATGATAACGACGCAGATCTTGCTGGTAAATCGCCGAACGAGCCACCGCATGGTCACGCTCCTCATCCAACAAATCAAGATCGTCCTGATGTGCTTTTTCATTATCAGCTTCAACATAAGCCGCCACACAGGGTGAGTCGTGACGGATGTCACTAGGGAGAACCGCCTCTGCTTCGTAAACCATGAAGAAAGGCGTGTAACCCATAGATTTGTTGGGGGTGGTATTGATACTCCAAAGCACTGAACAACCCAAGAACTCGGCGTCCTCTGCAAAGGGACCATAAGCCGGGGTTTTATGCCTCTCAAAATTTCTTGATTGGCTCTTTCGGCTTGGCCATTGGACCGTGGGTGAGCCACTGATGACACATCAAGACGAATAAGCTCTCGTTGACAGAATTCTTTCATAGCACCTTTAGACAAATTAGTGCCGTTATCAGTTATAATGCTGTGAGGATAGCCAAATCGGAAAATCACCTTTTTGATGAATTGAACCGATGTCGCCACGTCACACATACTGACCGGCTCTGCCTCAACCCACTTTGTAAATTTGTCAACCGCCACCAAAAGGTGGGTCTTTTTGTCCTTGGACCTTTTGAAAGGCCCAGCCATATCCAGCCCCCATACTGCAAACGGCCAAGTAATAGGAATCATCCTCTATTCCTGCGCCGGTACATGAGCTCGTCTTGAAAATTTCTAACAACCATCACATTTACTGACTAAATCCTCTACATCAGCATGAGCTGTCAGCCAATAAAACCCATGACGGAAAGCCTTGGCTACGAGAGACTTAGAGCCGGCATGATGACCACAATATCATTCATGAATCTCTCATAGAATCTCATGGCCTTCCTCAGGAGAGACACAACGTTGAAACACCCCTATGACACTGTAGCGATGCAACTCTCCATTGACAATAGTCATTGACTCAGACTGCCGGGTTATCTACCTGGCCAAAGTTTCATCTTTAGGTAACTCGCCTCGGGTCATATAAGCCAAATATGGAACTGTCCAATCAGGAATAGCATGAAGAGCCGCCACCAACTACACCTCCGGGCCAGGAATAGCAAGATCTTCCTCCGTAGGCAATTTGACTGAAGGGTTATGCAGAATATCAAGGAAAACATTAGGTGGTACCGGCATACGCTGGGACCCTAGGCGGCTCAAATCATCAGCCGCCTCATTTTTCCTACGATCAACATGTTCCACTTGATAACCTTTGAAATGACCAGCAATAGCATCAACCTCTTGGCAGTAAGCCGCCATGAGTGGGTCTTTAGAATCCCAAGTGCCTGAGACTTGCTGAGCCACCAAATCTGAGTCGCCAAAACACCTCACCCGGCTTAAATTCATCTCTTTAGCCATCCAAAGACCATGGAGCAAGGCCTCATACTCAGCTGCATTGTTAGTACAAGGGAACATCAACCTTAAAACATAACAAAATTTATCACCTCGTGAGGAAGTCAAAATAACTCCAGCCCCCGAGCTTTCCAACTGCCTAGATCCATCAAAGTGAATAGTCCAATATGTGCTATACGGCTTCTCCTCAGGCATCTACAACTCGGTCCAGTCATTAATGAAATCCACAGGTGCTTGAGACTTAATAGCTGTCCGAGGTAGATACTTCAAACCATGGGGTCCAAGCTCAATGGCCCATTTGGCTACCCGACCTGTGGCCTTTCTATTTTGAATGATATCCCCCAAAGGAGCAGAACTGACCACAGTGATGGGATGACCAAAGAAATATTGCTTCGGCTTGCGACTAGCCATGAACACCCCATAAACCAGCTTTTGCCAATGTGGGTATCTCTGCTTGGATTCAATGAGTACTTCACTGACATAATAAACCGGCCGCTGAACCGGATACTCCTTGCCTGATTCCTTCCTTTCCACAACAATTGCCACGCTAACAGCTTAGCTATTAGTAGCCACATATAACAATAAGGGCTCCTTATCAATAGGAGCAGCAAGGATCGGTGGCTCAGCTAACTGTTTTTTCAAGGTTTCAAACGCCTGATCAGCAGCATCACTCTAGACAAAGTGATATGTTTTCTTCATCATCTGGTACAGAGGAATAGCTTTTTCACCCAGCCGGCTTATGAACCGGCTTAAGGCCGCAATATTACCCGCCAGACGCTGGACAACATTAATACATGGCAGCTTAGCCAAGGAAGTAATAACCTTGATTTTCTCCAAGTAAGCTTCAATGCCCCTTTCAGAAACCAAAAAACCCAAAAGCTTGTCTGCTGGCACGCCAAAGACACACTTGGCTGGGTTAATCATCATCTTTTAGACCCGGAGGTTGTCAAAGGTCTCTTTCAAATCATCTATCAAGGTCTCCTTCTTCCTGGATTTCACAACAATGTCATCCACATAAGCATGAACATTATGTCCAATCTGGTCATGGAGGCAATTCTGAACACATCGCTAATAAGTCGCCTGGGCACTCTTGAGCCCAAAAGGCATAGACACATAACAGAAGGCTCCAAAGGGAGTAACGAAAGTTGTCTTCTCTTGGTCCTTAGCTGCCATTTTGACCTAATGATAACCAGAATAAGCATCCAGAAAACTGAAACGTTCACAACCTGCCGTAGCATCAATAATCTGATCAATATGAGGGAGAGCAAAAGGGTCAGCCGGACAGGCCTTGTTGAGGTCTGTATAATCCACACACATCCGCCAAGTGCCATTTTTCTTAAGCACCAGCACCGGGTTAGGCAACCACTCAGGATGAAAAACTTCAACGATAAACCCAGCCACCAAGAGCCGGGCCACTTCTTCTCCAATAGCCTTGCGTCTTTCTTCATTAAAATAACGAAGGAATTGACCGGTTTAAACTTTGGATCAACATTAAGAGTGTGCTCAACGAGTTCCCTCGGTACACCTGGCATGTCAGAAGGTTTCCATGCAAAGATGTCCGGTTCTCACGGATGAACTCGATGAGCGCGCTTTCCTATTTCGGATCCATATTAGCACTGATACTGAAGTGCTTGGATGAGTCGCCAGGAACAAAGTCAACCAGCTTAGTGTCATCTGCCGACTTAAACTTCAACAGAGGATCATGCTCTGTGGTTGGTTTCTTCAAAGGTGTCATATCTGTCGGGTCAACATTATCTTTGTAAAACTTCAACTCCTCTGTTGCACAAACAGACTCAGCATAAGCAGCGTCACCTTCTTCACATTCCAAGGCTATCTTCCTGTTGCCGTGTACAGTGATGGTGCCCTTATGACCTGGCATCTTAAGCTGCAGATAAACATAACAAGGCCTTGCCATAAACTTGGCATAAGCCGGCCGCCCAAACAAGCATGATAAGGGTCTTGATCTTAACCACCTCAAAGGTTAATGTCTCAGCTCTCGAATCATGATCATCACCGAAAGCCGCTTCCAAAGCTATCTTGCCCACCGGATAAGCCGACTTACCAGGCACCACATCATGAAAAATAGTATTAGATGGCTTAAGATCCTTATCAGTCAAACTCATACGACGAAAATTCTCATAGTAAAGGATATTGATGCTGCTGCCTCCATCCATGAGTACTTTAGTGAACTTGTACCCTCCAACCTGAGGCGCAACCACCAAAGCTAACTGGCCCGGATTGTCAACCCGGGGCGGGTGATCCTCGTGGCTCCATACAATTGGGTGCTCAGACCACCGCAAGTAGTGAGGGACTGCCGGCTCAACTGCGTTTACCGCCCTTTTACGAACCTTCTGGTCCCGTTTGCATAAACTCGTGGTGAACACATGATATTGGCCATTGTTGAGCTACTTCGGATTACTCTGATAACCAAACTGCTACTGCTGGTTCCCTTGACCAGATTGCTGATTGAAACTGCCTTGATTACCTTGACCCTGAAAAACGGAACTTGAACCGCCAGCTCCAAAGCCAGGTCTGTGTGAGCCGGAACCTGACCCGCCATGCAGGCCATTACCATTATTGTGGCGCTGGTTAAGGCTGTAATCCCTGTATTCCTTCATGATGAAGCAATCTTTCCACATATGGGTAGCCAGCTTATCCGGGGTGCTATGCTTCGGGCAAGGCCGATTCATCACCGCCTCAATATTAAACTTTGGCCCGCCAAGCCGGGGTGGGAACGCCTTCCCCTTACGACGCTTATTACCGTTCTGAGCATTGGTATTAGCCACAAAGTCTGAACTACCATCAGCCTTGCGCTTGCCATTATTACCCTGACCTGCTGTATGGTGCTGCTGCCCCTTTCCATTGTTGTTCTTCTTCCCTTTTCCAGTTTTCTCCTCATCAGACTCTGGATCCTTGGTGCTATCTGAGTCGGCGTATTTAACAAGAGCCACCATGAGCTCCCCCATATAACTACAGTGGCGCTTAAGTCGCCCAAGCTTCTGCTTGAGAGGAAGAAAACGGCAATTCTTTTCAAACATGAGGACAGTCGAGCCGACATTAATACTGTCCGAGGAATGAATAATGGTCGAGATCCGGCGCACCCAATGGGTCGTTGACTCACCCTCACCTTGGACACAAGTATCTAAGTCAAGAATCAACATGGGTTGCTTGCATGTATCCTTGAAATTCTGACTGAAATGGGACTTCAATTCTGCCCATGAACCAATTGAGTTAGGGGGCAGTCCTTTCAACCAGTTACAGGCCGGCCCATCCAACATCATGGTGAAATACTTAGCACATGCAGCATCACTAACATCCACCATCTCCATAGCCATCTCATAGCTCTCAATCCAAGCTTCCGGGGGTTGATCTGCCATGTAGTTAGGCACCTTACAGGGGCCCTTGAAATCCTTAGGCAAGCGCTCGTTGCGTAGAGCCGGCACTAAACATGCCACACCCAAAGATCTAGAGGCTACTCCTGTTGGGTAACGTAGCAATAATTCAAAATTTTCCTACGTGTCACCAAGATCAATCTAGGAGATGCTAGCAACGAGAGAGAGGGAGTGCATCTTCATACCCTTGAAGATCGCTAAGCAGAAGCGTTACAAGAACGCGGTTGATGGAGTCGTACTCGCAGCGATTCAAATCGCGGAAGTTTCGATCTAGCGCCGAACGGACGGCGCCTCCGCGTTCAACACACATACAGCCCGGGGACGTCTCCTCCTTCTTGATCCAGCAAGGGGAGAGGAGAAGTTGAGGGAGAACTCCAGCAGCACGACGGCGTGGTGGCAATGGAGCTCATGGTTCTCCGGCAGAGCTTCGCTAAGCACTACAGAGGAGGAGGAGTATGAGGAGGGAGGGCTGCGCCAGGGAAGAGGTGCGGCTGCCCTCCCACCCCTCCACTATATATAGGGGCAAGGGGAGAGGGGGAGGCGCCCTAGGGTTTCCCCTAGGGGGCAGCGGCCAAGCAGATTGGATCTCCCTAGGGAAAATCCTAGGGAGACTTGCCCCCCAAGCCAAGCAGGTGGAGGCTTGCCTCCCAAGCTAGGTGGAGGCGCCCCACCTCCCCAAGTAACGTGGGAAAGGGTGTGGGGGGCGCACCACCCCTTAGTGGGCTGGTTTGCCCCTTCCCCTTTGGCCATGAGGCCCTCCAACACTTGCCGGGGCTCCCGAAACACCTTTTGGTCATGCTGGCCATAGCCTGGTACCCCCGGAACACTTCCGGACTCCAATACCCTTAGTCCAATATATCGATCTTCACCGCCGGACCATTCCGGAACTCCTCGTGATGTCCGGGATCTCATCCTGGGACTCCGAACAACCTTCGGTAACCACATACTATTTCCCATAACAACTCTAGCGTCACCGAACCTTAAGTGTGTAGACCCTACGGGTTCGGGAACCATGCAGACATGACCGAGACACCTCTCCGGCCAATAACCAATAGCGGGATCTGGATACCCATATTGGCTCCCACATGTTCCACGATGATCTCATCGATATGAACCACGATGTCGGGGATTCAATCAATCCCGTATACAATTCCCTTTGTCTATCGGTATGTTGCTTGCCCGAGATTCGATCGTCGGTATCCCCAATACCTCGTTCAATCTTGTTACCGGCAAGTCTCTTTACTCGTTCCGTAACGCATGATCCCGTGGCTAACTCCTTAGTCACATTGAGCTCATTATGATGATGCATTACCGAGTGGGCCCAGAGATACCTCTCCGTCATACGGAGTGACAAATCCCAGTCTCGATTCGTGCCAACCCAACATACACTTTCGGAGATACCTGTAGTGCACCTTTATAGCCACCCAGTTACGTTGTGACGTTTGGTACACCCAAAGCATTCCTACGGTATCCGGGAGTTGCACAATCTCATGGTCTAAGGAAACGATACTTGACATTTAGAAAAGCTCTTAGCAAACGAACTACACGATCTTGTGCTATGCTTAGGATTGGGTCTTGTCCATCACATCATTCTCCTAATGATGTGATCCCGTTATCATTGACATCCAATGTCCATGGTCAGGAAACCCATAACCATCTATTGATCAACGAGCTAGTCAACTAGAGGCTTACTAGGGACATGTTGTGGTCTATGTATTCACACATGTATTACGGTTTCCAGTTAATACAATTATAGCATGAACAATAGACAATTATCATGAACAAGGAAATACAATAATAACCATTTTAGTATTGCATCTAGGGCATATTTAAAACAGTCTCCCACTTGCACTAGAGTCAATAATCTAGTTCACATCACTATGTGATTGTAATGAATCCAACACCCATGGGGTTTGTTCATATCTCGCTTGTGAGAGAGGTTACTAGTCAACGGGTCTGAACCTTTCAGATCCGTGTGTGCTTTACAAATCTCTATGTCATCTTGTAGATGCAGCTACACGCGCTACTTGGAGCTATTCCAAATAACTGCTCTACTATACGAATCCGGTTTACTACTCAGAGTCATCCGGATAGTGTCAAAGTTTGCATCGACGCAACCCTTTACGACGAACTCTTTCACCACCTCCATAATCGAGAAAATTCCTTAGTCCACTAGATACTAAGGATAAGTTCGACCGCTGTCATGTGATCCATTCCCGGATCACTATTGTACCCCTTGACTAACTCATGGCAAAGCACACTTTAGGTGCGGTACACAACATAGCATACTATAGAGCCTACGTCCAAAGTATAGGGGACGACCTTCGTCCTTTCTCTCTCTTCTGCCGTGGTCAGGTCTTGAGTCTTACTCAATACTCACACCTTGTAACACAGCCAAGAACTCCTTCTTTGCTGATCTATTTTGAACTCCTTCAAAATCTTGTCACGGTATGTATTCATTTGAAAGTACTATTAAGCGTTTTTGATCTATCCTTATAGATCTTGATGCTCAATGTTCAAGTAGCTTAATCCAGGTTTTCCATTGAAAAACACTTTTCAAATAACCCTGTATGCTTTCCAGAAATTCCACATATTTCTGATCAACAATATGTTAACAACATATACTCATCAAAAATTCTATAGTGCTCCCACTCACTTCTTTGGAAATACAAGTTTCTCATAAACTTTGTAAAAACCCAAAATCTTTGATCATCTCATCAAAGTGTACTTTCCAACTCCGAGATGCTTACTCCAATCCTTAGAAGGATTGCTGGAGCTTTGCATACTTGTTAGCATCTTTCAGGATTGACAAAACCTTTTGGTTGTATCACATACAACCTTTCCTCAAGAAAATCGTTGAGGAAACAATGTTTTGACATCCTATCTGCAAGATTTCATAAATAATGCAGTAACTACTAATATAATTCCAACAGACTCTTAGCATCGCTACGAGTGAGAAAGTCTCATCGCAGTCAACTCCTTGAACTTGCCGGAAAACATCTTAACGACAAGTCGAGCTTTCTTAATGGTGACACTTACCATCATTGTCCATCTTCCTTTTAAAATCCATCTGCACCCAACAGCCTTAAGACCATCAAGTAGTTCTTCCAAAGTCTAAACTTTGTTTTATACATGGATCCTCTCTTGGATTTTATGGCCTCGAGCCATTCGTCGGAATCTGGGCCCACCATCGCTTCTCCATAGCTCGTAGGTTCATTGTTGTCTAGCAACATGACTTCCAAGACAGGATTACGTACCACTCTGAAGTAGTACACATCCTTGTCGACCTACGAGGTTTGGTAGTGACTTGATCCGAAGTTTCATGATCACTATCATAAGCTTCCACTTCAATTGGTGTAGGTGCCACGAGAACAACTTCCTGTGCCCTGCTACACACTAGTTGAAGTGACGGTTCAATAACCTCATCAAGTCTCCACCATCCTCCCACTCAATTCTTTCGAGATAAACTTTTCCTCGAGAAAGGACCTGTTTCTAGAAACAATCACTTTGCTTCCGGATCTGAAATAGGAGGTATACCCAACTGTTTTGGGTATTCTATGAAGATGCATTTATCCGCTTTGGGTTCGAGCTTATCAGCCTGAAACTTTTCACATAAGCGTCACAGCCCCAAACTTTTAAGAAACAACAGCTTAGGTTTCTCTAAACCATAGTTCATACGGTGTCGTCTCAACGGAAATGCGTGGTGCCCTATTTAAAGTGAATGCGGTTGTCTCTAATGCCTAACCCATAAACGATAGTGGTAATTCGATAAGAGACATCATGGTATGCACCATATCCAATAGGGTGCAGTTATGATGTTCGGACACACCATCACACTATGGTGTTCCAGGCGGTATTAGTTGTGAAACAATTTCCACAATGTCTTAATTGTGTGTGCCAAACTCGTAACTCAGATATTCATCTCTATGATCATATCACAGACATTTTATCCTCTTGTCACGACGATCTTCAACTTCACTCTGAAATTACTTGAACCTTTCAATAATTCAGACTTGTGTTTCATCAAGTAAATATACTCAGCATCTACTCAAATCATCTGTGAAGTAAGAACATAACGATATCCACTGCATGCCTCAGCACTCATTGGACTGCACACATCAAAATGTATTACTTCCAACAAGTTGCTTTCCTGTTCCATCTTACTGAAAACGAGGCCTTTCAGTCATCTTGCCCATGTGGTATGATTTGCATGTCTCAAGTGATTCAAAATCAAGTGAGTCCAAACGATCCATCTGTATGGACTTTCTTCATGCATATATACTAATAGACATGGTTCGCATGTCTCAATCTTTTCAAAAACGAGTGAGTCCAAAGATCCATCAACATGGAGCTTCTTCATGCATTTTATACCAATATGACTCAAGTGGCAGTGCCACAAGTATGTGGTACTATCATTACTATCTTATATCTTTTGGCATGAACATGTGTATCACTACGATCGAGATTCAATAAACCATTCATTTTAGGTGCAAGACCATTGAAGGTATTATTCAAATAGACAGAGTAACCATTATTCTCCTTAAATGAATAACCGTATTGCGATAAACATAATCCAATCATGTCTATGCTCAACGCAAACACCAAATAACAATTATTTAGGTTTAACACCAATCTCGATGGTAGAGGGAGCATGCGATGCTTGATCACATCAACCTTGGAAACACTTCCAACACATATCGTCATCTCACCTTTAGCTAGTCTCCATTTATTCTGTAGCCTTTTATTTCGAGTTACCAACACTTAGCAACCGAACTGGTATCTAATACCCTGGTGCTACTAGGAGTACTAGTAAAGTACACATTAATATACTTCTGTCGACCTTGCCTGCCTTCTCATCTACCAAGTATCTAGGGTAGTTCTGCTTCAGTGACCGTTCCCCTCATTACAGAAGCACTTAGTCTCGGGTTTGGGTTCAACCTTGGGTTTCTTCGCTGGAGCAGCAACTGATTTGCCGTTTCATGAAGAATCCCTTCTTGCCCTTCTTGAAACTAGTGGTTTTACTAACCATCAACAATTGATGCTCCTACTTGATTTCTACTTTCGCGGTGTCAAACATCGCGAGTTGCTCAAGGATCATCATGTCTATCCCTGATACGTAATAGTTCATCACGAAGCTCTAATAGCTTGGTGGCAGTGACTATGGAGAACCATCACTATCTCATCTGGAAGACAACTCCCACTCGATTCAAGCGATTGTAGTACTCAGACAATCCGAGCACATGCTCAACGATTGAGCTTTTCTCCCTTAGTTTGCAGGCTTAAGAAACTTGTCAGAGGTCTCATACCTCTTGACGTGGGCACTAGTCTGAAATCCCAATTTCAGTCTTTGGAACATCTCATATGTTATGCGTCGTTTAAAAACGTCTTTGGTGCCACAATTTTAAACCGTTAGCATCACAGACTGAACTATCACGTAGTCATCAAAACGTGTATGTCAGATGTTTCGCAACATCTACAGATGACGCTCGAGGTTCAGCACACCGAGCGGTGCATTAAGGACATAAGCCTTCTGCGCAGCAATGAGGACAATCCTCAGTGTACGGACCCAGTCCGCATAATTGCTACTATCAACTCTCAACTAAATTTTCTCTAGGAACATATCTTAAACGTAGAACTAAAGCGTAAGCTATGACATAATTCTCAAAAACCTTTTGACTATGTTCATGACAATTAAGTTCATCTGATTATTTAATGAACTCCCACTTAGATAGACATCCCTCTAGTCATCTAAGTGATACATGATCCGAATCGACTAGACCGTGTCCGATCATCACGTGAGACGGACTAGTCATCAATGGTGAACATCTCCATGTTGATCGTATCTACTATACGACTCATGTTCGACCTTTCGGTCTCTTGTGTTCCGAGGCCATGTTTGTACATGCTAGGCTCGTCAAGTCAACCTAAGTGTTTCGCATGTGTATATCTAGCTTACACCCGTTGTATGCGAACGTTAGAATCTATCACACCCGATCATCACGTGGTGCTTCGAAACAACGAACCTTCGCAATGGCGCACAGTTAGGGGGAACACATCTCTTGAAATTTTAGTGAGGGATCATCTTATTTATGCTACCATCGTTCTAAGCAAATAAGATGTAAACATGACAAACATCACATGCAAATCATAAAGTGACATGATATGGCCAATATCATCTTGCGCCTTTTGATCTCCATCTTCGAGGCGCGGCATGATCACCTTCGTCACCGGCATGACACCATGATCTCCATCATCATGATCTCCATCATCGTGTCTTCATGAAGTTGTCTCGCCAACTATTATTTCTACTACTATGGCTAACGGTTAGCAATAAAGTAAAGTAATTACATGGCGTTTTTCATTGACACGCAGGTCATACAATAAATTAAGACAACTCCTATGGCTCTTGCTGGTTGTCATACTCATCGACATGCAAGTCGTGATTCCTATTACAAGAACATGATCAATCTCATACATCACATATATATAATTCATCACATCCTTTTGGCCATATCACATCACATAGCATACCCTGCAAAAACAAGTTAGACGTCCTCTAATTGTTGTTGCATGTTTTACGTGGCTGCTATGGGTTTCTAGCAAGAACGTTTCTTACCTACACAAAAGCCACAACGGTGATATGCCAATTGCTATTTACCCTTCATAAGGACCCTCTTCATCGAATTCGATCCGACTAAAGTGGGAGAGACAGATACCCGCTAGCCACCTTATGCATCAAGTGCATGTCAGTCGGTGGAACCTGTCTCACGTAAGAGTACGTGTAAGGTTGGTCCGGGCCGCTTCATCCCACAATGCCGCCGAATCAAGATAAGACTAGTAACGGCAAGCAAATTGGACAAATCATCGCCCACAACTAATTTGTGTTCTACTCGTGCATAGAATCTACGCATAGACCTAGCTCATGATGCCACTGTTGGGTAACGTAGCAATAATTCAAAATTTTCCTACGTGTCACCAAGATCAATCTAGGAGATGCTAGCAACGAGAGAGAGGGAGTTCATCTTCATACCCTTGAAGATCGCTAAGCGGAAGCGTTACAAGAACGCGGTTGATGGAGTCGTACTCGCAGCGATTCAAATCGCGGAAGTTCCGATCTAGCGCCGAACGGACGGCGCCTCCGCGTTCAACACACGTACAGCCCGGGGACGTCTCCTCCTTCTTGATCCAGCAAGGGGAGAGGAGAAGTTGAGGGAGAACTCCAGCAGCACGACGGAGTGGTGGCAATGGAGCTCATGGTTCTCCGGCAGAGCTTCCCTAAGCACTACGGAGGAGGAGGAGTATGAGGAGGGAGGGCTGCGCCAGGGAAGAGGTGCGGCTGCCCTCCCACCCCTCCACTATATATAGGGGCAAGGGGAGAGGGGGAGGCGCCCTAGGGTTTCCCCTAGGGGGCAGCGACCAAGCAGATTGGATCTCCCTAGGGAAAATCCTAGGGTGACTTGCCCCCCAAGCCAAGCAGGTGGAGGCTTGCCTCCCAAGCCAGGTGGAGGCGCCCCGCCTCCCCAAGTAACGTGGGAAAGGGTGTGGGGGGCACACCACCCCTTAGTGGGCTGGTTTGCCCTTGCCCTTTGGCCCATGAGGCCCTCCAACACTTGTCGGGGCTCCCGAAACACCTTTCGGTCATGCTGGCCATAGCCTGGTACCCCCGGAACACTTCCGGACTCCAATACCCTTCGTCCAATATATCGATCTTCACCGCCGGACCATTCCGGAACTCCTCGCGATGTCCGGGATCTCATCCGGGACTCCGAACAACCTTCGGTAACCACATACTATTTCCCATAACAACTCTAGCGTCACCGAACCTTAAGTGTGTAGACCCTACGGGTTCGGGAACCATGCAGACATGACCGAGACACCTCTCCGGCCAATAACCAATAGCGGGATTTGGATACCCATATTGGCTCCCACATGTTCCACGATGATCTCATCGGATGAACCACGATGTCGGGGATTCAATCAATCCTGTATACAATTCCCTTTGTCTATCGGCATGTTGCTTGCCCGAGATTCGATCGTCGGTATCCCAATACCTCGTTCAATCTTGTTATCGGCAAGTCTCTTTACTCGTTCCGTAATGCATGATCCCGTGGCTAACTCCTTAGTCACATTGAGCTCATTATGATGATGCATTACCGAGTCGGCCCAGAGATACCTCTCCATCATACGGAGTGACAAATCCCAGTCTCGATTCGTGCCAACCCAACAGACACTTTCGGAGATACCTGTAGTGCACCTTTATAGCCACCCAGTTACGTTGTGACGTTTGGTACACCCAAAGCATTCCTACGGTAACCGGGAGTTGCACAATCTCATGGTCTAAGGAAACGATACTTGACATTAGAAAAGCTCTTAGCAAACGAACTACACGATCTTGTGCTATGCTTAGGATTGGGTCTTGTCCATCACATCATTCTCCTAATGATGTGATCCTGTTATCAATGACATCCAATGTCCATGGTCAGGAAACCCATAACCATCTATTGATCAACGAGCTAGTCAACTAGAGGCTTACTAGGGACATGTTGTGGTCTATGTATTCACACATGTATTACGGTTTCCAGTTAATACAATTATAGCATGAACAGTAGACAATTATCATGAACAAGGAAATACAATAATAACCATTTTATTATTGCCTCTAGGGCATATTTCCAATAACTCCTACCCCCACAGACGTTGATGGATAAGCCAGAGGTTGATGTTGAGCCGCTAACTGAGCCGCCAGCTCGGCCTCATGTTGTGCCCTACCCTGGTCCACCAAAGCCTGCACATCATTGCCAACGCGCGGCGGGTCATGCCCATGAGGCTGATTACGGCATTGTTCACTGCTCGAAACTACTGGCGAGTCAATGTGCCTGCTATAACTCCGGCTTGGGCGAGGGGTTGAGTGAATCCGTTCGCGGCTATACGAATAAGCCGCCCGTTGAGCCACGACTGTCTGAATAAGCTCTCTGGGCCTCCGTGTCTCTATCGCCGCCGGAGACTCGCCTTCAACTGGGAGAGCCGCCAATCATGTCGCCGCAGCAATCATATTATCCAGAGGGTTAGAATAATGACCCGGTGGTGTCAGAACATGCTGAGGCGGAATCATATCCAAACGACGCGGATCCACAGCACGCGGCTGAACCGGCGCTCCAGTCATGGGCACCTCAACTGCTCGGTTCGCCACAGGCGGGTCACTAGTCCCTGCCCTAGGTGTGTTGAAGAGGTTTCTCGCATCATAAACCGGAGGTAAGCGACTCTGGTGCCGCCTTCTCATGATGGCATTTGAAGCGTTTTGATCCAAGTCTCCAAGGTGAGCTGGAAAGAGTCTGCATCAATCTGTTGTGCCTGAGCGTCCAAAGCAGCTCGCTCCGTAGCCATCCTAGCGTTCTCAGCCGCTAGTTCTTCCTTGGCTTAAGCTATCTCATCTCGTAGCTTCGCAACATCCACCTTATACTATTCTTGAGTGTCCGGGGGTCACCTCCGTCCCCATCAAAGTCGCCAAAGCTTCCAACAACTTTGTCAGAATCTGAGCCGGTGGGCGCGCAGAGCCTCTAGCACCTGCCATTGCCGCAGCTGTTGAGCTGGAGGTCATAGCCGCGGTGGTCGTTGAGCCGAGCACCGGCTGTGTCCCGACCATGAAGATCGCAACCCTGTTCGGCGGCTCATAGGGGTCCGGAATACTGTCACCATCGGAACAACCCCCAAGCCGGCCGTCCTGCAGTTGATACATTGAATCGGTCTTACCGGTTACGACTCACCATCAGAGTAGATGGTCATCTCACCACCAGACACAGATCCTTCCTCAAGTTCCGCCCCATAGATGAAACCCACGAAGGCGTGCTTCATAATGGTTCTATTCTTGGCGAGTCACGCACGCTGAGTCATCTAGAAGATGTCGGTGCAAGTGTCCGGCTCAGGGCCTAATTCGCCAATCTTGCCGATGAAGACGTGTATGCCGCCGAAGGGGACCCGGTACCCGTACTCGATTGAGCCGGCCTCGGGACCCCAGCCTGCGTCGTCGATGTAGAGCTTGCCGCGACGACTCTTGGTCATCCGGCCCATGGCGTATCCCTTGATCCCTGTGAAGTTGCCCTTCAAGAACTTGAAACCACCGTGCGCTGGCCCCATGGTGGGCACCAACTATTGTGGACTTAACACGGCAGATGTCCTAGCAAAAGGACTTAGGTGTGGAGCCATCGCAACTAGGTTAGCTTAAAGGTGTTAATCGGGATAAAGGACACGGAGAGTTTATACTGGTTCGGCTTCTCGTGATGAGGTAAAGTCTTACTCCAGTTCATGGTTGTATTGCTAGGGTTTCGATTACCAGGGAGCGAATACGCTTGACCTAGTTCTCGACTTGTTGTTTCTTGAGTTAACCCGCCACCGGGTCACCCCTTTATATACACAGGTCGATGCCCGGCGGCTTACAGAGTCCCGGCCGGCTCATACACAACGTGTCCGGCCCGGTGACTAATTAAGCTTGCCTTACAATACAAGTTACATATATGGCGGTTTATCCTCTTGGGCCTCAAGTCACCTCCGGGTCTTGGGCCCTTAATGGGCTTCCTTCATGACCCGCCATCTTCATCTTTAAGTCGTCCGTGGTATGACACGGCCCCTCCTGGGCGGGTTATACCTAATAATTATATCCCCAACAATCAGTGATGATGTTGTGAGGGTAGCCAAAACGGAAAATCACCTTTTTGATGAATAGAACCGCCGTTGCCGCGTCACACTTGCTAACCGGCTCTGCCTCAACCCACTTTGTAAATTTTTCAATCGCCACCAAGATGTGAGTCTTTTTTTCCTTGGATCTTCTAAAAGGTCCAACCATATCCAGCCCCCAGACCGTAAACGGCCAAGTAATTGGAATCATCCTTAATTCTTGAGCCGGCACATGAGCTCGTCTTGAAATTTTTTGACAACCATCACATTTACTGACCAAATCATCTGCATCAGCATGCGCCATCAGCCAATAAAACCCATGACGGAAAGCTTTGGCTACGAGTGACTTAGAGCCGGCATGATGACCACAATCTCCTTCATGAATCTCTCATAGAATCTCACGGCCTTCCTTAGGAGAAACACAACATTGAAACACCCCTGTGACACTGCAGCGGTGCAACTCTCCATTGTCAATAGTCATTGACTTAGACCGCCGGGTTATCTGCCTGGCCAAAGTTTCATCTTCAGGTAACTCGCCCCGGTTCATATAAGCCAAATATGGAACTGTCCAATCAGGAATAACATGAACAGCCGCCACCAACTGCGCCTCCGGATCAGGAACAACAAGATCTTCCTCCGTAGGTAGTTTAACCAAAGGATTATGCAGAATATCAAGGAAAACATTAGGTGGTACCGGCTTACGCTGGGATCCTAGCCGGCTTAAAGCATCAGTCGCCTCATTTTTCCTGCGATCAACATGTTCCACTTGATAACCTTTGAAATGACCAGCAATAGCATCAACCTCTCGGTGATAAGCCGCCATGAGTGGATCTTTGGAATCCCAAGTCCCTGAAACTTGCTGAGCCACCAAATCTGAGTCGCCAAAGCACCTCACCCAGCTTAGGTTCATCTCTTTAGCCATCCGAAGACCATGGAGCAAGGCTTCATACTCAGCTGCATTGTTAGTATAAGGTAACATCAACCTTAAAACATAAAAATATTTATCACCTCGTGGGGATGTCAAAATAACTCCAGCCCCCGAGCCTTCCAACTGCCTGGATCCATCAAAGTGAATAGTCCAATATTTGTTATTCGGCTTCTCCTCAGGCATCTGCAACTCTGTCCAGTCATTGATGAAATCCACAAGTGCTTGAGACTTGATAGCTGTTCGAGGCATATACTTCAAACCATGGGGTTCAAGCTCAATGGGCCACTTGGCTACCCGACATGTGGCTTCTCTATTTTTAATAATATCCCCTGAAGGAGCAAAACTGACCATAGTGATGGGATGACCAAAGAAATATTGCTTCAGCTTACGACTAGCCATGATGACCCCATACACCAGCTTCTGCCAATGTGGGTACCTCTATTTGGATTCAATGAGTACTTCACTGATATAATAAACCGGCCGCTGAACCGGATATTACTTGCCTGCTTCCTTCCATTCCACAACAATTGCCACACTGACGGCTCGGCTATTAGCATCCACATATAACAGCAAGGGCTCCTTATCAACAGGAGCTGCAAGGATTGGCGGCTCAGCCAATTGCTTTTTCAGTGCCTCAAACGCCTGATCAGCAGCATCACTCCAGACAAAGTGATCTGTCTTCTTCATCATCTGATATAGAGGGATCGCCTTTTCGCCCAACCGGCTTATAAACCGGCTCAAAGCCGCAATATGACCCGCCAGGCGCTGGACATCGTTAATACACGCTGGCTTAGGCAAGGAAGTGATAGCCTTGATTTTTTCCGGGTTAGCTTCAATTCCTCTTTCAGAAACCAAGAAGCCCAAGAGCTTGCCTGCTGGCACACCAAAGACACACTTGGCCGGGTTAAGCATCATTTTGTAGACCCGGAGATTGTGAAAGGTCTCTTTCAAATCATTTATCAAGGTCTCCTTCTTCCTGGATTTTACAACAATATCATCCACATAAGCATGAACATTGCACCCAATTTGGTCATGAAGGCAATTTTGAACACACCATTGATAAGTCGCCTGTGCACTCTTGAGCACAAAAGGTATAGACATATAGCAGAAGGCTCCAAAAGGAGTGATGAAAGTTGTCTTCTCCTGGTCCTTAACTGCCATCTTGATCTGATGATAACCAGAATAAGCATCCAGAAAACTCAAACGCTCACAACACGTCATAGCATCAATAATCTGATCAATGCGGGGGAGAGCATAAGGGTCAGCCGGACATGCCTTGTTAAGATCTGTGTAATCCACACACGTATGCCAAGTGTCATTCTTCTTAAGTACCAGCACTGGGTTAGCCAACCACTCAGGATGAAAAACTTCAACAATAAACCCAGCCACCAAGAGCCGGGCCACTTCTTCACCAATGGCCTTGTGCCTCTCTTCATTTAAACGATGAAGGAATTGCTTGACCGGTTTAAACTTTGGATCAAAATTAAGAGTGTGCTCAGCGAGTTCTGTCGGTACACCTGGCATGTCAGAAGGTTTCCATGCAAAGATGTCACGGTTCTCACGGATGAACTCGATGAGCGCGCTTTCCTATTTCAGATCTGTATTACCACTGATGCTAAACTGCTTGGATGAATCTCCAGGAACAAAGTCGACCAGCTTGGTGTCATCTGCCGATTTAAACTTCAACAAAGGGTCATGCTCTATGGTTGGCTTCTTCAAAGGTGTCATATCTGTCGGATCAACATTATCTTTGTAAAACTTTAACTCCTTTGTTGTAAAAATAGACTCAGTATAAGCAGCATCTCCTTCTTCGCACTCCAGAGCTATCTTCCTATCACCGTGCACCGTGATGGTGCCTTTATGACCCAACATTTTTTGCTACAAATAAACATAATAAGGTCGGGCCATGAATTTGGCATAAGCCAGGCGTCCAAATAAAGAGTGATAAGGACTCTTGATCTTGACCACCTCAAAGGTCAACTTTTCAGCCCTGTAATCATGATCATTGCCAAAAGCCACTTCCAATGTTATCCTACCCACCGGATATGCCAACTTACCAGGCACTACCCCATGGAAAATAGTAGTAGACGACTTAAGATCTTTGTCAGTCAAATTCATACGGCGAAAAGTATCATAGTAAACGATATTGACTACTGCCTCCGTCCATAAGCACCTTTGTGAACTTGTGTCCTCCCACCTGAGGAGCAACCACCAAAGCCAATTGACCCGGATTGTCAACCCGGGGCGGGTGATCCTCATGGCTCCATACGATAGGCTGCTTAGACCAGTGCAAATATCGAGGAACTGACAGCTCAACCGCATTCACCGCCCACTTATGGATCTTCCGATCCTGCTTGCACAAGCTTGTGGTAAACACATGATACTGACCACCATCCAGCTATTTTGGATTGCTCTGATAACCAGACTACTTCTGTTGATTCCCTTGATTAGGCCGTTGATTAAAACCACCTTGATTGCCTTGGCCCTGAAAACCGGAGTTTGAGCCGCCACCACCAAAGCCAGGTCTGTGAGAGTCGGATCCTGAACCGCCATTCAGGGCATGGTTGTTCTGGAAAATAATTGGAATTCCTATACTCCCTCATGGTGAAGCAATCCTTCCATAGATGACTGGTCAGCTTCTCTTGTGTACCATGCTTTGGGCAAGGCTGATTCATCATCGCCTCAATTTTAAACTTTGGCCCTCCAAGCCGGGGTGGCTTTCCCTTATGACGCTGACTATTATTCTATGTATTGGTGTTAGCCACGAAGTCCAAACCGCCATCAGCTTTGCGCTTACCGTTGCCACTTTGACCCGCCGTATTATGTTGATGTCCCTTTGCACTGCCACTTTTCTTCCCCTTACCAGCCTTCTCCTCATCAGACTCAGGGTCTTTAGTACTATCAGAGTCGGCGTATTTGACGAGAGCCGCCATGAGCTCCCCCATGTCATTGCAGTGACGTTTAAGCCGCCCCAGTTTCTGCTTAAGGGGAAGGAAACGACAATTCTTCTCCAACATCAGGACTGGTGAATCGGCGTTGATACTGTCCGATGAGTGTATAACGGCTGAGATCCGGTGCACCCAATTGGTTGTTGACTCGCCCTCACCTTGGACGCAAGTCTAAATCCAGAAACGACATAGGCTACTTGCATGTTTCTTTAAATTTTTGGATAAAACGTGTTTTCAACTCTGCCCATGACCTAATGGAGTTAGCGGGCAGCCCTTTCAGCCAAGTATGAGCCGTTCCATCCAACATCAGGGTGAAATACTTAACACATGCAACATCACTAACATCCAACATCTCCATAGCTGTAACAGCCCCAAATTTGGGTTATCAAATTTTGAGCTGTTATTCCCTTCCTGGCACTCATTTTCAAAATTTTCTCCTAAGTTTGCTGGATGACTCTGAGAAATTTTGTCATTTGCAACCTTTCAAAACCTTGCTCATGTCTTTTTCAGTGGGCAAGACCTCATTTGCATCAGCTCAAACCCTCTCAAACCCTAATTCCAAATTTTTGGAATTTGAATATGCCCTTTGTGAATACAAAGGAGCTCTCATTTTCTTTGATGTGTTTATCCTCCCAATTGTACCCAGAGATCATCCTATCTTTCTGCACCTTGGATATGCAAAAATATTTCTAAGTCCCATGCAATATTTTTGAATTATGATTTATTCCTTTTCTTGCCTTTCCGAGGAATAAAATCCAAAGGCATATCTAGCCATCTCCTAAATTCATGAGAATTGGTGGAGTTGATGCTTATGCCTAATCCAAGCTCTGGCAAGTATATTGGCCATAATTAAATAAGGAAAATTGCCTTTTCCTATTTAATGCCAATATTGCATTTCTGCCAATTTCCAAAGGAACTACTATTTCTATAGCAGAGAAAATTCCCACATAAATTGTGGAGCTTGTCCTTGCTATATAATCACTAGTTCCAACCTAATATCATGTTCCTCAGTTCAAAAATTTGGCACATGATCCAATGCAAGTTTTTGCCTTCTCTGAAATTTTGCAAAGGAAGTGCTTTATTCCTAAATCCAATTGAGCTGCAATTTGGCAGGGTGTTTAACATTGATAAATAACCCATGTATGCCAAATATGAGCTCAATCCATTCATCCTAGCTCCCTGTGCCATTTTTCAAAGTTTCTGACCAGGATACAACTTTGTGAAGGAAGTACCTTCATAGAGGTTCCAAATGGGATGAAACTTTTCCATCTTCTCAAGTATCTCAAATGATTAGCCTCCACCCAAATTCAGTTTATTTCATTGTACTATGTGAGCACAGGAGCAATTCTTGTTTTCTGTCCAAATTTTCAGTTTGTGAAGCAAGTGTATTTTATCTTGCTCCATTATGGCTGAAAATATTCCTAGGTCTTCTCATATCCATATAACCTATCTCCACAAGTGTTGGGCTCATTTCATCTAGCCAATTGCCCTGAGGATTTTTCTGAAGTTTTTGGACAGAAATGATAGCTGTGAAGGAAGTACCATTTTGGTAAGTCCATTTGATATGAAATTTTCACAGCATCATGGTATGTCCAAATCATCAGGATTTGCCAAGTTTTAGCCTAATCCATCACTCCTAGTGAGTGCTTCATCATGATTCAGTTTCTGGGTCAGATTTGGTGGTTGTACAGCAACTATGGTAAATAGTTGTCCAAATTACCTCAAAACTCCCAGGACCGTAGTCCTTTCTACCCTAAGCCTCCCAGACAACCTATTTACCTTTTACCCTCTCTGGTTTAATCTCTAGAGTGTGGTAAAGTTTGTAGCAGTAAACTTGTGGAGCTTGGTTTACTCAGCTCCCTTTTGTCTTTGCCCGTTTTTCTACCGCAGTATTACTTCACTCTGGAAGGACTACGCGGTAGACATGAACTTACATCAGTAAAAACCCCAGAGCGCGCCATGCCAGTGGTGACTACGAGGGCAACCAGCCAAAACGGTGGTCTAGCCACTGTTCGCGTCGGCATCGCTGCTCCGACCAGCTCTGGCCTCGCCATTAATGCCCAACAGTTCCCCCTCGCCGTCCTCTTCCCTCTGGGCCTCTGGCCCCCTTCGTTTTCTTCTTCGGCGAGCCGTGCCAACGACCGGAATAGTGCGCTCCTGTGCATCGTCGCCATCCTCCCCGGTGTCCTCTTCCTCCGTTCGTCCGCGAGCGTTGCTCGTCTCCGTGAGCCTCTGGCGCTCGTCCACTTCCCTCCTCGTCGGCTTCCCCTTCCCCGCGTGACGGCCGGACGCGCTCGGCGGAGACCAGCTCGGGCGCCTTTGCCCCGGCTATAAATAGCCCGCCCTCGAGCCTCTGGAGATCATCAGCAGTCTCTCCCCACCTCTCTACGCCTCCCCAACCCCTCCTCTCGTCCCAAGAGTCGCTCCTCGACCTCCACCGTCGTCATAGCCGCCGCCTCGGGTCTCACCCGATTCCGGTGATCCTGAGCTCCCCTCGCCGTTCCTCCACCACCTCTGCAACCCTCAGGCTCCGGCGAACCTCCGCGTGGCCTCAGCCCTCCCGTTCCCCCACCGGAGCCCCGTGTCCACCGGAGGCCGAAGCCCCTCTCCGCCGCGGGCCGGGTGGCTCCCTCTCTAGTGCTTGTCGCCGGCGACGGAGACTACCCCGGGGTGCGCCTCCTCCTCCTGAACCCGTGGGTAGGCCGCCCGTCGCCTGCCGTGGCCGGACGCGCCGGCAAGCGCCATCGGGGCTGGCGCCTCCCTCGGCCTCGCTCGATCCCGAGCGGGAGGAGGAAGAAGACAGCCAGGCAGGCCCCACCCCCTCGCGGGTCCCCCTCGTCAGTGACCCCGCGTTGACCCCGCTTCGCCACGTCAGTTAAGTGGCGGCGCCTCGGGCCGTTTTCCGCTTTCGCTACCCCGAAGGCGTATTCCGTGGAGTGCGCTTTCCCTTAGCCGAAAGCGTATTTCTCCTCTTCTTCGGGCCAGAATGCGCTTTCCTCTCTGGAAAGCGTATTCTGAGAAAGACGCGATCTGTTTTTCTGCCAGGGCCCAGTTTGTAATGATTTTCTTTACCGATAGGTCCCTGGAAGTTAAACAGTCATATCTTTTTACCCGTAGCTCCGAATCAGGTGAATCCAAAGCCCACGTCTTTGTTTCGTCGAGCCTGTTCCATTGATATCATTTTCATAATGTTTTCCATTCTAAAAATGACCATTTTGCCCTTGCCCGTAAACAGCCCCCTCCGAGAGAGAACCGTTTCCGGCAAATCTTCCGCGATTGTTTCACACTTCTTCCCGAAGTATTTGTCGACCCCCAGGCAAGCCAACCTCTTATCATGAGCCCCGAACTTGCATGTTGACTTTGCTTGCACCTTGTGTGTGTGTGTAGTTGCAGTTGTTTCATATCGTTTTCGTCTGCAGTTATTCCATTATGCATGTCATGCATGCTTATGTTATGATGATATCTTTTGCCATGCTAATTAGAATGTTTTTGTTAATGCCATGTCACTACTCTACTTTATTTTCATGTCATCGTTCGAAATTGCTATGATTATTGAAATGCCCTGTTAATATGCTAGCACTTGGTATTGTCATGTTCTTTATGTTATAGTTGTGCACTTGAAAAGTTAAATATTTTGTTCATGCATTTGTATGCTACATGCTCATTGTTGCATTCATGTTCATGATGATGGAGAAGGAATTAAATTGACTTAATAATAACAAACCTCCTCCGTCATCGATGGGATCGAGTCATAGTGCCACCAAATCAAACTTTTTCAGTGCAGCCACATTTGCCTTTGTGGGAAGGCCTTAATGCGATCTATTGTCATGCCTCTCGTCGGTGCCTCCAACTAGGGAAGGTTATGGGCGTGCTTACCTTGATCAGGTAGGCGGAGATAACCTTGTGTGCCCGTTTTTGATATTTTTGGTACCGGTCCCCGTGAGGGACGTTTTGGCCACGACGGTGGTTGTTGTGTCTTTGGTAGACACGGGGTCACCCAGGACTAGCCCAGTTGGGAGTGGGTCGGAGTGGCCGGGAGAGTGTCATGGCAGTAGGTCGGTTTCGTCGGAATGCCGTTGGTCCACCCGAATGGGATGACGAGGCCATGGGTTCCGTGGTGTGGGTACAGTGTGCTACCTCTGCAGAGTGTATATAAAGTCTATCGATAGCAACACAGTTCGTAGTAGGTCCCACTATCAGGTCTTGGTCGAAATGGAGGATAAACCTAAAATAATTAAGTTGGTAAATAAAGATGTGATAACAAGAATATGGTGACTTGAACTATGAGATAGTCGTGAGAAGTCACGACGATGTTTTGATATGATCACGAGACGAGGTCTCGATAAGTGTTGGAGACCAAGTGTTGGTCATGGTTGTGATCGCCGGAAAGATCACCGTTCGATTGCGAGGCAACCCGTTGGTAAGAGAGTCCGAGGGACTCGGTGTATGAGTTTGGTTGCATTGCATGAGTAATATGTTGCATTTAAAAACCTAAGGCAGAACAAAAGATGATTGTATATAGTTAACATGCTATGTCTGCATTGGATATAATCGGTAGTTTATTTTCAGCATAGTTTCATGATGCCATGCCATGCTTTGATTGACATGTTAAATTATGCCATGATTGAGATGATATGCTTTGCCATTGCCATGTCAGAAGCATGATCTGATATGCCATGTCATTGCCATGTTAGTAGATGTTATGATTTGGTTCATGCTTAGTTGAATTTTTATCATGCCATGTTTAGTAATTGATATGAGATAGGTTGTTGCATGCGCTTGGTTCTTGCTTTGTCTTCTGCTTGTTTGGATGCTATGTATTTGGTTGTCTTGCAAGTACATTCAATGTACTGACCTGGCGTGTCATGCCAGTTTTGTAGGTCGTACCCGAGTTGTTCGCTTGATCCGTCGTGCTAGGCCGTAACCTTGCCAGTCCTGTGAGTTGTGGAGCCCAGCCAGAGTTGTTATGCTGCCAAACCAAGACTTCCGCCGCCTTTTAATAGACTTCCGCTGCCATTCAAATAGCCGTAGGGCTATGCCAGATGGTTGTATTCATCAAGGATGTAATCTCATATACATGTATTTGATGAATATTATTGTACCTGGAATGCTGTATTATGGACCTGTCGTGCGTCAGGTGTTATCCTGGGCTGACGTGCGAAGGCCACCTGCTCCATGCGGATCGGGGTGCCACAATAGCCATCTCATCGCTCTCAATCCAAGCCTCTGGGGGTTGATCCGCTGTGTAGTTAGGCACCTTACTGGGGGGCCCTTGAAATCCTTAGGCAAGTGCTTGTTGCGTAGAGACGACACTAAACATGGCACACCCAAGGTTCTAGAGGTCACTCCTGCCTCCATAGACGCTGACGGATAAACCGGAGATTGCTGTTGAGCCGCTAGCTGAGCCGCCAGCTCAGCCTCGCGCCGCGCCCTGCCCTGGTCCACCAAAGTCTGAGCATCATTGCCAGCGCGCGGCGGGTCAGGCCTACGAAGCTGGTTGTGGTGCCGCTCACTACTCGATACTGCTGGCGAGTCAATATGCCTGCTATAACTCGGGCTCAGACGCGAGGTTGAATGAACCCGTTCATGACTGTACGAATAAGCCGCCTGTTGAGCCACGGCTGTCTGAAAAAGTTCTCTAGCCCTCCGCATCTCCATCGCGGCTGGAGACTCGCCTTCAAGCAGGGGAGCCGCCAATCGTGTCGCCGCAGCAATCATGTTATCCAGAGGATTAGAATAATGACCCGGTGGTGTCGGAACATGCTGAGGTGGAGTCACATTCAAATGAGGTGGTTCCGTAGCATGCGGCTGAACCGGCTCTCCGGTCGCGAGCGTTTCAATAGCCCGGTTTACCACGGGCGGGTCGCTAGTCCCTGCCGCAGGTGTGTTAAAAAGGTTCCTGGCCTCATACTCTGTTGGTAGACAGGTCTGGTGCCTCCTCCTCATGACAGCGTATGAAGCGTTTTGATCCAAGATAAGCCGCAAAGACTCTGCCTGAATCTGTTGTGCTTGAGCGTCCAAAGCAGCCCGCTCCATGGCCATCCTAGCATTCTCAGCCGTAAGTTCTTCCTTGGCTTGAGCTATCTCATCACACAGCTTCGCAACATCCGCTTTATGCTGTTCTTGAGTCTCCAGGGTTACCTCCGCCCCAATTAACATCGCCAAAGCCTCCAACAGCTCAGTCAGAACCTGAGCCGGCGGGCGCGCAGAGCCGCTAGCACCAGCCATCGCCGCATCCGTTGAGCTGGAGGTCATAGCCATGGCGGTCGTTGAACCGAGCACCGGTTCTGTACCAGCCATGAAGATTGCAACCCTGTTCAGCGGCTCATAGGGGTCCGGAATATTGTCGCCATCGGAACAGCCCCCAAGCCTACTGTCTTGCAGTTGATACATTGAATCGGTCTCATGAGTTGAAGACTCGCCATCAGAGCAGATCACCGTCTCTCCCCTGGACACAGATCCTTCCTCAAGATCCGCCCGATGGATGAAACCAACAAAGGCACGCTTCGTGGCGGCTTGAACCTTCGCGGGTTGTGTGTGCTGAGCCGTCTCGACGATGTCGGTGTAGGTGTCCGGCTCAGGCCCTGACTCGCCAATCTTGCCGATGAAGACGTGGATTCCGCCGAAGGGGACCCGGTATCCGTACTCAACTGAGCCGGCCTAGGGGCCCTAGCTAGCGTCGTCGATGTAGAGCTTGCCGCGACGACTCTTGGTCATCCAGCCCACGGCGTACCCCTTGATCCCTGCGAAGTTGCCCTTCAATAACTCGAAACCATTGTGTGCTGGCCCCACGGTGGGCGCCAACTGTCGTCGACTTAACACGGAAGATGCCCTAGTAAAAGGACTTAGGTGTGGAGCCATCGCAACTAGGTTAGCTTGAAGGGGTTAAACGGGACAAAGTACACAGATAGTTTACCCAGGTTTGGCCTGTCTCAACGAGGTAAAACCCTACTCCTGCTTTAGGTTGTATTGCTTCGGTTTCGATTACCAGGGAGCGAATAAGCTTGACCTAGTTCTCGACTTGTTGTTTCTTGTCCTAACCCGCCGCCGGGTCACCCCTTTATATACATAGGTTGATGCCCAGCGGCTTACAGAGTCCCGACCGGCTCATACACAATGTGTCCGGCTCGGTGACCAACTAAGCTCGCCTTTCATTACAAGTTAAATATATGGCGGTTCATCCTCTTGGGCCTCAAGTCGCCTCTGGGTCTTGAGCCTTCAATAGGCTTGCTTCATGACCAACCATCTTCATCCTTGAGTCGCCAACGGTACGACTCGGCCCCTCCTGGGCGGGTCATAACCAATAGTTATATCCCCAACACCAGCCGTGGCCTCGAGCCGCTGCGCAATTTGGGGCCGGCCTGCCTAATCGAGGATTAGTCCATGTAATTAGATGGCCCAATGGCAAGTGCCCCCATCCCCGCTAAATAATCTATTTAACTAATCTGGCTTAACAACAGTGTATGACATGTGGGACCCCATTAGCTAAACTGGTTTAATTAAAAAAATTGTTAACTAGCTGACACTGACAGGTGGGCCTCTCCTGGTCACTTTACTATTGACTGCTCACTAGGCAGTCCACATGGCCCCACCTGTCAGCCTCTCTGTGCCTCTAGCTGGATACACTTTTGGGTACCCATAGCTTTTTTCCTTTTAAATTCGAATTAGTAATAATTCCAGGATTTTCAGAAAATTTTTAAATCTTTGAAATTTCCTATAAAATAAACATATAACTCCCATGGAAATGTTTTATATATGAAAATCGATCAGAAAAATGTGAGGAATCTGAATTCGCCACCCACGTACCTGCCACATGCCCCCAACACAACGAACATGGAACCTTCCCCTCCGGATCGCCTGACCAATAAATGCCCGGAGCCCGGAAAATATTCCTGTATATTTTCCCACTCTGTCTGCGACGTGTGGCGTTGCGTTAGGTCACTCATAGCACCGCGTATTGCCGTGTCATGCTTTGTGTAATTCTGTTTTCCTATTATTTATTTGTTTCTCCCTCCTCTTTCTTCTCCGATAGACCATGCGGCTGTTGTCGATGCCCCTGCAAGATCAAGACTATTTAAGCTTATGGGTAGGAAAGGGGTAATGAGGTGGAGTTGCAGCAAGCACTAAGTAAATATGGTGGCTAACATACGCAAGTAAGAGCAAGAAGAGAAGCAACGCAATGGTCGAGAAGCTAGAGGTGATCAAGAAGTGATCCTGAAACTACTTACGTTCATACATAACCCAAACCGTGTTCACTTCCCAGGCTCCGTCGAAAAGAGACCATCATGGCTACACACGCGGTTGGTGCATTTTAATTAAGTCAAGTGTCAAGTTCTCTACAACCGGACATTAACAAATTCCCATCTGCCACATAACCGCGGGCATGGCTTTCGAAAAATAATACCCTGCAGGGGTGTCCCAACTTAGCCCATCACAAGCTCTCACGATCAACGAAGGATATTCCTTCTCCCAGAAAGACCCGGTCAGTCTCGGAATTCCGGTTACAAGACATTTCGACAATGGTAAAACAAGACCAGCAAGACCACCCGACTGTGTCGACAAATCCCGATAGGAGTTGCACATATCTCGTTCTCAGGGCACACCGGATGAGCACTCCGTACAACTAAAACTAGACCTCAAGTTTCCCCGAGGTGGCGCTGCAAAGGACTCTAGTTTGGACCAACACTCAGAGGAGCACTGGCCCGGGGGGTAAATAAAGATGACCCTCGGGCTCGCGAAAACCCAAGGGAAAGGCTTAGGTGAGGCAAATGTAAAACCAAGGTTGGGCCTTGCTGGAGGAGTTTTATTCAAAGCGAACTGTCAAGGGGGTCCCATAACCCCAACCGCGTAAGGAACGCAAAATCAAGGAACATAACACCGGTATGACGGAAACTAGGACGGCAAGAGTGGAACAAAACACCAGGCATAAGGCCGAGCCTTCCACCCTTTACCAAGTATATAGATGCATTAATTAATAAGAGATATTGTGATATCCCAACAAATCCATGTTCCAACATGGAACCAACTTCATCTTCACCTGCAACTAGCAACGCTATAAGAAGGGCTAAGCAAAAGCGGTAACTTAGCCAAACAACGGTTTGCTAGGAAAGGATGGTTAGAGGCTTGACATGGCATTATGGGAGGCATGATAAACAAGTGGTAGGTAGCGCAAGCATAACAATAGAGAGAACAACTAGCAAGAAAAGATAGAAGTGATATCGAGGGTAATGGTCATCTTGCCTGAAATCCCGCTAGGAAGAAGACGAATCCATGAAGTAGACGAACCAACGTAGTCGAATGAATCCTCACAATCGCAACATAACCAGAACTATTGAGAAGAAGCACAACCGGAAAGAAGCAAACAACATGGTAAACAACCATCGCATAAACATGGCATGATGCACAATCAAGTATGATGCATGTCCGGTTTAATGAGGCATGGCATGGCAAAGTGCACAAACAATACTACAAATTAAGTGGAGCTCAATATGCAACGAGTTGCATATTGACGAAACACCACATCAGTTAGTTAGTTCTCTCTCGGTTATGTACCCAACAATATTAACTGTTGATTAACATGGCAAGAGGTGAAGCATATGTAAACTACACATTTTAGGCAATTTAAATGAGGCCGAAACAACAAACAACAATTCCGGAAAATCCTCATATGCATATTATGAATTTGGTACTGTTCTGCCCTAAACCATATTTTAGAGTTGTTAAACATGCAAAGTAACTGTACCATGTTAAACTAGGCATTTTTCTACCCCATTTACATATAAAGTTTATTTATGCAAAATTAAACAAATAGCAAGTTTAAACATTTTAACATGGATGAAAGTGGCATATTATGAAAGTACATGAAAAACTGAGCATATTACATATATAGTTTATTTAATTTTGATGCATAGTTTGTGAATTATTGATGCATGAACATTAAGGGGTTTTCTGAAAAACTGCAGTCTCTGGAGAAAGACATTTGACTGATGATAATTCATTCTTACATCAAACTTTGAAAAGAATTTGAGAATAGCTCCGGAAAAATTAGAAGAGTCAGGTAAGATCCTAGGAAAAGACATGTGGGTTAGGGCCCACTCAAAAGAAACACCGTTGAACGATTTAAAAGATAGATTGCGCCGGTTGAATTAAATGGCTTGAATAAGGTAAGACCTCGAAATAGCTTGAAAGGATTACGAATAGAAACTTGAATCTTCTGGGATATCTTCAACACTCCAGATAAACATGAATAGCAAGAGGTGGATGATTAAGAGGTGCACCGGCATGAGAAAACATTTTAAACAAGGAAAGGGATATGATCAACACCGAAAGCTTGAATTGAATCCACCGGAAAAGAATACGAGAATGAAGAATGATAAACTTGAAGCTCCGTTAGTATCTTCATGGGAAATCACCGGATAATAACATTGATGGAAAAGAATGGAGAGGCTTCCCATCAATAAAAGGATACTTGATTAAGAAATTTGAGTCCTTGTAGAAAAGGGTGGGAGGGCAGGAAAACAAAGGCAACTTGCGTCGGATGAAATGAACACCGTTGAGAAAAAGCTTAGAATTGATCTTGAGAATGTTGGAATGATCGAATGCACTTGAAGAGAAGCACGCCGGTTGGAAATAGAATTGGGACGACAATCTTGATAATTAAGAAGGATTAGTATCCACATAGAAATATGAGAGCACCGCTTAGGGAAGGTATGGAATCCACATTTGACTTTGAAGCAACTCGAATACCACAACTCAAAACAAAACAAAGGATTGGCTTGGGAAATAAGCCAGAACAAATACATATGATAGAGATTTACTCAATCCCACATCATGCATCTGTCGGAAAGATATTCTAGGAGCCACTTGAATTCCCACTTATAAACTCCTGAAACTTTCTGGTTATGCAATCTGGTGTTGGGGATACAGGGGAAGCAATATATCTCACCCAAACTAACAATCCCTACATCCAACTGTATCCATCCGTCAACACATAACCAAGAAAACTCCGGAAATCGTGTACCTCAACCTTCGAAAAGCATCCGTTATACGAGTTATGGCAATACTCCTGAATTCCCGCCCCAGTACTGGGTGGCGTCGAGGTTATCTCACCAACAACTGCATAAAAGAGATTTTCAATGTCGGTGAAACTCAGGTATTCCAGAACTGCAACAATAAAATTGTGACGACAACACCTCGGAGCTCAACTCCCCGGGACACTGCCACAACCCCTAAATGTCAGGAGGCACCAAGAACAATGTTCTCGTCACAAGAATAACGGAACGATTCCAAGATACCCGTGTGATCCTAAAAACCATTTAGTGAAATTTGAGGAGAGGAAAGATAAAACATCTTCGTCAGGAGGCCTCACCAGAGCGACGAAGGGACGGAGGAGTAAAAAGAATCGTCCTCTCCGATATATATAATCCTAAGACTCAAAACATTTTGTTCAAGACTCAACAACGTCAGCGATTCGATCAAGCAGGGGGCTCCTAAGTCGGGGATGGCTCTGATTACCAAGTTGTAACACCCACGATGCGGTTATATCTCTCACGTGTCGAGGCACGACTTAGAGGCATAACCGCATGGTGGTTTTTTCGCAAGAAGGGTCATCTTCACACAATCCCATGTAATGAACAAGAATGGGATAAAGAGTTGGCCTACAATCGCCACTTCACACAAATAACAAGTTAAGCATACATCATCCAGAGTACAATCAAGGTCCCACTACGGAACCAAAAATAGAAGAAGACAACCCCAAATGCTAGATCCCCGATCGTCCCAACTGGGCACCACTACTGATCATTACGAAATGAAACGTAGTGACAACCAAGTTCCTCATCAAACTCCCACTTGAGTTCGGTAGCATCACCTGCACTAGTATCATCGGCACCTGCAACTGTTTTGGTAGAATCTGTGAGTCACAAGGACTCAGCAATCTCAAAACCAGCGAGATCAAGACTATTTAAGCTTATGGGCAGGAAAGGGGTAATGAGGTGGAGTTGCAACAAGCACTAAGCAAATATGGTGGCTAACATACGCAAATAAGAGTGAGAAGAGAAGCGACGCAACGGTCGAGAAACTAGAGGTGATAAAGAAGTGATCCTGAAACTACTTACGTTCATACATAACCCAAACCGTGTTCACTTCCCGGGCTCTGCCGAAAAGAGACCATCACGGCTACACACACGGTTGGTGCATTTTATTAAGTCAAGTGTCAAGTTCTCTACAACCGGACATTAACAAATTCCCATCTGCCACATAACCGCGGGCACGACTTTCGAAAGATAATACATTGCAGGGGTGTCCCAACTTATCCCATCACAAGCTCTCACGATCAACGAAGGATATTCCTTCTCCCGAAAAGACCCGATCGGTCTCAGAATCCCGGTTACAAGACATTTTGACAATGGTAAAACAAGACCAGCAAGACCACCCGACTGTGCCGACAAATCCCGATAGGAGCTGCACATATCTCATTCTCAGGGCACACCGGATGAGCACTCCATACAACTAAAACCAGACCTCAAGTTTCCCCGAGGTGGCGCTGCAAAGGACTCTAGTTCGGACCAACACTCAGAGGAGCACTGGCCCGAGGGGGGGGGGGGGTAAATAAAGATGACCCTCGGGCTCGCAAAAACCCAAGGGGAAGGCTTAGGTGAGGCAAATGTAAAACCAATGTTGGGCCTTGCTGGAGTAGTTTTATTCAAAGCGAACTGTCAAGGGGGTCCCATAACCCCAACCGCGTAAGGAACGCAAAATCAAGGAACATAACACCGGTATGAAGGAAACTAGGACAGCAAGAGTGGAACTAGATGCATTAATTAAATAAGAGATATTGTGACATCCCAACAAATCCATGTTCCAACATGGAACCAACTTCATCTTCACCTGCAACTAGCAACGCTATAAGAAGGGCTGAGCAAAAGCGGTAACTTAGCCAAACAACGGTTTGCTAGGAAAGGATGGTTAGAGGCTTGACATGGCATTATGGGAGGCATGATAAACAAGTGGTAGGTAGCGCAAGCATAACAATAGAGCGAACAACTAGCAAGAAAAGATAGAAGTGATATCGAGGGTAATGGTCATCTTGCCTGAAATCCCGCTAGGAAGAAGACGAATCCATGAAGTAGACGAACCAACGTAGTCGAATGAATCCTCACAATCGCAACATAACCAGAACTATCGAGAAGAAGCACAACCGGAAAGAAGCAAACAACATGGTAAACAACCATCGCATAAACATGGCATGATGCACAATCAAGTATGATGCATGTCCGGTTTAATGAGGCATGGCATGGCAAAGTGCACAAACAATACTACAAATTAAGTGGAGCTCAATATGCAACGAGTTGCATATTGATGAAACACCACATCAGTTAGTTAGTTCTCTCTCGGTTATGTACCCAACAATATTAACTGTTGATTAACATGGCAAGAGGTGAAGCATATGTAAACTACACATTTTAGGCAATTTAAATGAGGCCGAAACAACAAACAACAATTCCGGAAAATCCTCATATGCATATTATGAATTTGGTACTGTTCTGCCCTAAACCATATTTTAGAGTTGTTAAACATGCAAAGTAACTGTACCATGTTAAACTAGGCATTTTTCTACCCCATTTACATATAAAGTTTATTAAATTCAGAGCTACAGTTATTTAGTTATGAAATAAATCATTTTAACATGGCATTTATGAAAAATTAAACAAACAGCAAGTTTAAACATTTTAACATGGATGGAAGTGTCATATTATGAAAGTACATGAAAAACTGACCATATTGCATATATATTTTATTTAATTCTGATGCATGGTTTGTGAATTATTGATGCATGAACATTAAGGGGTTTTCTGAAATACTACAATCTCTGGATAATAGCTAGATTCACAGAACAAAAAAAAACATGACATGGGCCGCATCTGAATAGTGCACTGGGCGGCTGGGCTGCTCACCTAGCTGGGCTCGGCCCAGGTCGGTGGAGGTGGGAGCTGGGCCGCGGTCAACAGGCGAAGGGAGGTGGCCTCGCGCGAGCGAGTGGTGCTCGTCCACGCTGGCACTGGACCGGTCAATGCAGGGGGGCGGCAGCGCTTGCTCAAACCAGACGAAGAAGAGGCAAGGTAGGGCATGGCGGCGCGGGACTTGGCGAGGCGGCGGAGCCGAGGGACTTGGGCGCGACTCTGGCGAGGGACTTGGGTGGCGGGCAGGACAAACCTCCTCGAATTTAGGGTTTGGCTTAGGGGTCGGTCTAGTATATATATAGCAAAAGAATTTTAGGAAGGGGCTAGAATGACCCTCCGATCATAATCGGACGGCTGAGAAAAATATAGGTTAGGAAGTCCAATTAATAAAACGGAGATGTTTTATAGATGTTTGGGGATGATCTGAATCCAACGGTCACGATAGTCCGATCCGGGTTCAGGGAAGTTTCGGACGAGTGCGAGGGGTCTGAGTTCTGTGCAGAGATGGTCAAAGGGTCGGGCAACAAAAGAACAATTGGTCAGAGAAAGGTCAACAGAAGCGAGGAAGAAGCGGCAACTACGAACGACTATAAGTTTGAAGAAAACATGCTACTGCAATGCATATGATGCCATGATGATATGCAATAAATAAATAAAACACACGGCGGCAACGAAAACATGGAAGGCGTGTGGAGCGTCGGTCTCGGGACATTACATATTGTTATTGTTACACTTGCTATAAAATCATTGATATCATTGTTACCGTTACTATTGATTTTGCTACTATTATCAAAACCATCATATTACTTTGCTACTAATCACTTTGCCGCAGATAATTAATCTCCAGGTGTGGTTGAATTGACAACTCAGCTACTAATACTTGCAAATATTCTTTGGCTCCCCTTGTGTCGAATCAATAAATTTGGGTTGAATACTCTACCCTCGAAAACTATTGCGATCCCATATACTTGTGGGTTATCAAGACCTTTTTCTGGCGCTGTTGCCGGGGAGCATAGCTATATTTGTTAAGTCACTTGGGATTATTATCAATTTATCACTATGAAGAATCTGAAGGATAATAAGACTAAATATTTCCCTCTAAGACGAGGGGAGGTAAGGAACTGCAATCTAGCTCTGCACTTGATTCACCTTCTATTTTGAGTAAACTTGCAACAACACCACCTGCTATTAATTCTGATATGTCGCAAGTTATTGATGAGCTACTTCTGCCATGGATAATGCTTATGATGATGCTAGTACCTTGCTTGATGATAATGTCCCACTAGGTGAATTTCTAGATGAACAAATTGCGAGAGCTAAAGTTATTGAGTATGTTTAAACTGATGAAATCATTGAATCTGAAAATCTTGAGACACCTATTAGACCTAGTCCTCCTAGACATGAATTGCCTAAGATACCGGAAGGTTATGTTATGGATGAGGAGACAACTAGAGACTTTCTTGCTTGCAATGATAGGGATGATCTTAAGAAATTATTATGCAAACTAAAACTAAGTTTGCTACTTCACATATCTTAGTAGATGATAAGGATTATGAATTCCCTGTCGACCCAGATTTGATTACTTTGGTTGAATCTGATCCTTTCCGTGGTTATGAAACTGAAACTGTTGTGGCACACCTTACTAAGTTGAATGACATAGCCACCCCATTTGCTCATGATGAGAAATTTTGTTACTATTATATTCTCAAATTATTTCCGTTCTCATTGAAGGGTGATGCTAAGACTTGGTATAATACTCTTTCTCGTGGTTGTGTGCGTAGTCCCCAGGATATGATTTACTACTTCTCTAAAAAATATTTTCCTGCTCATAAGAAACAAGCTGCCTTACAGGAAATATTTAACTTTGTGCAAATTGAAGAAGAGAGTCTCCCACAAGCTTGGGGGAGGCTTCTCCAATTGCTTAATGCTTTGCCTGATCATCCTCTTAAGAAAAGTGAAATACTTGATATATTCTATAATGGACTAACCGATGCTTCTAGGGACTTCCTAGATAGTTGTGTTGGTTGTGTTTTCAGGGAACGAACTATTGAACAAGCTGAAGAATTTTTTTTGACTATGTACTGCAAGGCAATAGCCTCACAGCCCTTTATTAAAGCTCAAGGCAAAACAAGTTACACTTTACAAATCAGGGGGGGTTAGAGGATAAGGAATACTTACAAAATCCTAAGGAAGGGAAGCTATCCAAGATATAAAGCTATCTTTATATTTACATTTAATCCTATGAGCTAACAAAGAGATATCATGTACAAAGTTTCTTCTCCAAGCTCTAAAGCTGGGTCATTTCTAAAGATCTTGCCATTTCTCTGAGTCCAAATATTCCAAGTGGCAGTGAAAACCACTTCAGAAAAGAATGGGAAGCCAAATTCCTTTTGGGCGGAATATGCCATCATGTATGTGGTCTGATTAGGGTGGGAAATCTAAGAAATACCAAGATAGTTCCAAACACGCTGGCTGGAATTGCAAGTGAAGAAGAGATGCACACGATGCTCATGACTAGCCATATGACACAGAACACACGTGTCATCCTGCACATTCCAATGCCTGCGTTGCATCATGTCTCTGGTATTTAATCGGTCCATTAGAAGGATCCATCCAAACACTTTGATCTTGAGGGTACATGAGCATTTCCAAATCCACTTAAGAATGGGGTCAACTACCAAATGATGAAAATTAAGCTCATAAAAGAGCCTTGATTGAAAATCTCCAGACTTTGAAGGCCATGTCCAAATGTCCTTACCCTCAGGGTCCAGGTTTATGGGAACCAGTAGATATTGGAGCTATTGCAGTTCATCATATGCTTCCACAGACAAGGGCAGGTGTAGATTATCCGTCTCAGCTGTCATGGTAAAAAAATCTCTAACTGTGATCAGGTCATCAATGACAAATGAGTGGAGACGAGGGAATCTTTCCTTCAACAAGACGGATCTGCTGTCAATTTTCCAGCGGTCTAACCAAAATACCACTGTGTCACCTGCATGCACCTAAGGAGTAGCAAGTTTACAAAATTTATCATATAGGCAGAGAACATCACGCCACCAGAAAGATCCACATGATTGGGTTGCTTGTGGGGCCGAGGATCCATAATATGTGTCCCAGATTAGGGTGACCCACGGTATGTCCAATTTGTTGAAGAACATGAATAGGTGTTTCATTAGCAATGCGTCATTTTGGAAACCAAGATGAGTGACCCCGAGACCACCATATTTCTTGAGCCTGCAAACTAAATCCCAAGCGGCCAAGGACTGGCGTGGGGCGTCAGAATTGCCTCGCCAAAGACACTGTCTCATGATCCGCTCAATCTGCTTGAGGATGCCTTGGGGCAAAGACAAGGAGCACAAAAAATATATCGACATGGAAGCAAGGACAGATTGCAGGAGCTGAAGTCTACTACCTTGGTTTAACAAACATGAGGAAGCCGACAAACGCCTCTCAATGCGGTCAACAAGGGGCAAAAGATCGCAGATAGTTGGCCGCGAAGTGCCCATCGGGAGTCCAAGATAAGTAAATGGAATGGAGCCAACTTCACAATCAAGCAAGCCAGCAACTCGTAAGCCCTCATCGTCAGTCATGTTCATAGGTATCAAAGAGGATTTGCTGAAGTTAGCCTTCAAACCCATGGACAGAGCAAACTTTTCAAGCATCTCTTTGAAGGCCATGATCTGGTCATCCACCGCTGGCAGAACAATGAGTGTGTCGTCAGCGTATTGCACAATCGGGTAATCATTGGAACTCGGGCATTGTTAGGATGTTTCTAGTGCACATCTCATTCACCACAGATTGGAGAAGGTCAACAGCGATTACGAAGAGCAGTGGAGATAGCGGGTCACCTTGCCGAACTCCAGTACGGCACATAAAATGTTGACCCGGTACACCATTAAGTAAAACGGAAGAAGATCCAGAGGATAACAACCCATTAACCCAGCCAGTCCAGCGATCATCAAAACCCTTACATTGCAACATCCTGAGGATAGCCTCATGTTCAATTGTGTCGAAAGCCTTGGTGAAATCTAACTTGAGCAAGATGATGGGCCGCTTGGAAGCTTTACATTGGTGTATATATTCAAAACACCAAGCCAGGCAATCTTGGATTGATCGGCAACGAAGGAAACCGTACTGGTTCTTGTGTATGCACTAGAGGATCACTTTTTGCAGGCGATTGGCTAAGAGCTTCATTAAAAATTTCAAACACGTGGTGGTCAAAGATATAGGCCGAAAATCACCCACCACCTCAGGGCTAAGCTTCTTTGGAATGAGTGTAATTAAGGAGGTGTTTAGGCACTCCAGATCACAATTACCATCATAAAAATCCTTGACTAATTGCATAAAATCAGATTTCAAAATGGGCCAGCATTTCTTTAAAAAGAGGCCAGTAAAGCCATCAGGGCTAGGGGCACGATCGATGGGCATATATTTGATTACCTCCTCCACCTCAGCATTAGTGAAAGGCCTAGACAGATCTTCTTGACCATCAACTTTGTGGATTAGAGAATCCAAATCGAAGCCCATTTGGATGCCCTTGGCATAGCCCATCCGTTGTTTAAAATCAGCCCAGAACATTCCCGCCAATTGTTGATGATCAGAGATCACATCACCAGCTGCATTTCTTATAGAAGAAATTGTGTTCTTTCTATACCTCTCAGTGGCCATGGCATGGAAAAATTTGGTATTCTCTTCACCAATCTTGATAGACCTGATCGTGCAACGTTGCTTCCAATAAATGAATTGCATGCGAAGAATTTCCTCGAGATGAAGCTTAACAATTCTCCGGAAATTTATCTCGGGCCAGCTCAAAGGCCTAAGTTCCTCCAGTTCATCAAGATATAAAGCCACCTTGTTACAATCCGCAATGAGAGCCTTAACCTTGGACAGATTTAAATGCCACTTTTTGAGGGCATAGCATAAATCTTTAAACTTAGCCGAGATCGTGGAAGCAATATTAGGTTTCCTCCTTTACCTGTTCCAAACTTCAGAAACATAGTCAATAAAGCCAGGAAGGTTCACCCAATAATTTTTGAAGCGAAACACCTTTGCCTTGGGTATGCTGGTAGCAACAGTTACAACACATGGCACGTGATCCGAGGTGGTACATGCAAGAGGCATTACCAGGGTATTGGGGTGATCGGTGGTCCAAGCAATCGAAGTAAAAAACCAATCAATTTGTTCGAGCAACGGGTTAGTTTGCATATTAGAACAAGTATATTGACGACCCTTGATTGGTAACTCAATAAGACCAAGGTGACCAATTATTTCATTAAACAAAAACATGTCATTAACATTGCCACCAGGAAGATTACGGTTATCAAGTGACCTCATAAAATTAAAATCGCCAAGAAGCAGCCATTTATCATCAGTGTTAATGTTCAGGTTATATAGCCGTTGCACAAAATCATCCCTAGCCTGTCCCTGACACGGCCCATAGACAGATACTAAGGTCCAGACTTCAAACGTGTGCTTGGAACAGAATTCCACAATAACACCATAAGGTTTTGCCTCAATAAGCCGTCCATCAAAGAAGGAGGAGTTCCAAATGACTACTATACCAGCAGAGGCACCCACAGACGGCACATAAGCAAAGTTATCAAAACGACGAGGATAAAACTTTCTAAGAAAACGTTGATCAATGTGCATGCATTTAGTTTCCTGAAGACAAATAACAGAGCATCCACTTTCATCGATTTTTTTCTTAACAGCAAGCTGGCGCGATTCAGAATTAAGACCCCACACGTTCCAACAAAGCACTTTCCAATCCCTAAAACAGTTCTGATTCATTACAAACCAAAAGAACAAGAAGCAAAAGTAGATCACGTAGTGACCTACACCCTCGAGGAACAGAAAACATAGCCACAAATTCAACATAGCCAAGCATAAATAAAGATAAATGGCGGTTTAGAAGGTACGCCATGGACCCGAAAGCTGGAGACGATCACTGATCATCAGAACTCCCACTGCTGCTAAAAATTGCCGGATCAGCTGCAAGCTTCTCCGATGTGATCTTCTCAGGGTCAATGCGCAGGCGAGCTCCAATACGCTGCAGATCACCAACAGAGCTGAGTGGTGGAATCTCGGGGCCGTCAGAGGCCTGGGTAGAAGATTTGGTCTTGCGCTTCTTTGTGGCATGCGGTAGCTTAGTCGAATTGGAAGTCTTATTCTGCAACTTATGATATCCATCCTTCAGAGCAGAGAGTCGAGCACTACGACGGACTTCAGAAACAACCAGAGGCGTCTTCACCTTGCGCTCCCGCTTCCTAGTCACCTTGGAAGCAGCCGTAAACTGAAAAGATTCAGTTATCGGTTCAGAAATCTCATCAAAGCATAGAGCACGGGCAACAGGCCGCTTCACCGGGGAGAAGCGGCGAACTGAGAAGGTGCAAACGTCAGACACCGGTTTAAGAGAAAATTGCAGTTCAGGTTCCATAAAACTGATCTCCTAGGATCGCTTGGAGAGCAAGATATGTCCCATTGCTGGCAGGAAGACAAACTTTGGTATCTCAGAAACCCACATAAATGGCATCATTCTCTCAAAGATGTGCTGCCACTGCATAACTGGGGGAGAACAAGGCCAAAGACAGTCAAAACATGTCCAATATGAAGTGGAGGTTGCACTGGGGCCGCTGGGGGTTGATAGATCGCCACATCAGCCACTGGATCATCATCATTAAGAGAAACATCAGAAACTTGCAGAATGACCGATTCTTGCGACTGATTGGCATCAACTTGGTTTTCCTCAACAAGCTCTTGCTGTTCAACACCCTGATCATTGTGTGGAGCATCCTCATGAGGCTGATCATGTGCCGGGGGTGGCAGATCATTCCAACCAATCTCAGGAAACTCAGGCATAACCCAATTATGGTTATCAAACTGCATGTGCCCAGGAAGAGGATGAGGATTGCCATAGAAAGGCATAGGATCCTCATCAGCAGGCAAAACATCAGCAAAGTCTGCGGACAAGATATAGATCGGAGCAGTCCAAGAAATCCGTGCTCCACCAAAGTCTGCATACTCACGATACACTACATCGCGCGGCACTAAAGATGGCACCGAGAAATAAACATACGCCAGGGTGCGAACTAGCAGTGGATCATCCTGGTGCCAGTGATGAAAGCGACCAAAAGTACTGATTGCATCTGCAATATACTGCGTGCGCCTATAGTATAGCGGTATTCCAACTATCATCACCCAGCCCCGACGAAAACCTTGAGTAGCTCTGTAGTTAATACCCTCATCATGCGGCACAAATCGAACAAATCTATCATTGCCTAGATCAAACGATGGATGATCCACAAGAGCTTGCCTAGCAACTGGGCTACGGAACCCAAAAAGACCAACTCCTTGAATCCAAGGCTGGGCATCAAGAACAGCTCGGCCGAGAGTGTTGACAACAAAATCACTGACCATGTTTCTGTAGATGGGGATTTCTTCAGGCAGGGGAGCTGGCTCGACGATGGCAATGGCGTAGTATTCATGTTGCCGATCAGGCACCATAGCCGGAGAGAAGAAGGTGCGCGGGAGGCGCAGCGGCCCACCGTCGATGATGCCGAAACCCGGCGGGATGAACTCCAGGGGGTTCAGGGCAAAGTTAGACATTGCAGGCTGCGGAGATGCAGCGGATGGCGAGGCTGGATCCGCAGCGGCTGACGGCGGAGGCGGGGTGGACGGTGGTGGCGAGGTGGGCGGTGGAGGCGTAATGGGCGGTGGCTCTGTGGGCAATGGATGAAGCGATGGGGTGGCAGGCGTGATGGGACTGGGCAAAGACCCGAGAGGGCGAGCTGGGAGGGAAACCGAGGCGCCAGGCGAGGATATCTCTGCTGACCGGCCTTGAGAATCAGGATTGACTCGTGAGACCCACATGTAAGTCAGGGAAGGCGCAGAGTTGGAGCATCCCTTGGCCCTGTGACCCAGACGAAAGCATCTACGGCAGCGGACTTCCTTGGTACACGAGCTGGTATGATGTAGCATAGATAAACAATTCTGGCATTTCCAAACACTGAAAACAATATCATCAATGAGATCATTAACCCTAGCAGAATCCACAGAAGAGTCCGGCAGTTGAGCGTCCATAACAACCTAAGAATATTTCCCAAACAAAGAAACAGAATTATCCAAGAGGGCCACAAATGGTTGGGGCGTAGATTGGGCCATGGAGATACTACAGGAAGCCAAAGAGCCATGTTGGGCCGGAGAGCCATGTTGGGCCGGCGAGCCATGTTGGGCCAGCGAGCCATGTTGGGTCGGGGAGATTGGTGCAACGCAACCACTTGACATGATATCGTGTGACACCAGCAACTCTTTGCCTAAGCAGATCGGTGCAGTTCCTGATATGACGGCAGTATTCTTGGCAGGGACGTTGATCGTTCCGAAAGAGATGGGTGGCGTCGCCACCGTCTACTGGAGGTTGGTCGCCGGCGGTGATGGCATGATCACTTTCTCACGTGGATTCACGTCGTAGCCGGCCTTAGAAATCGTATCAACACAGAGTTGTGTGGCTGGATATCTATAACCCTTACAAGCTGGATACTGCTGAACGTGGCAAAGGAAAGTTTCTTCCCCAAAGATGAACCCAATCTAAGAGAGGATTTTGATGGTGGCCTATGCATAGTAATCATACCCATAGCAGCACGCTTTTTGGAGGGACTAACAAGAATCCACTCAGCGTCACATTCCTTTTCCAGATCTCAAACTCACGTTTCCAATTAGGACCACCATTCCCCCAAAGATGAAAATAACATTTGAAATGTGGGCATGCAAGCGATCTCAACTGAAGGATGTAGAGGCCAACTTGCTTGCAGGAGACAACAAATGAAAATACCTTGTCATTGATGAGTTGGACCGACAAATCAATGGCCGATCCCCCAATTGCTGATTCCAAGGCAGCCGCCACTGAATCTTCATTAAGATGGAAATCATGTCTGCTAAAAGACACAACCATAATGAAATGGCCTGTGTCATCCGTGGGATGGATAGATCTCCCACAAGAAATGAAAACCTTATCCGCAAAGATGGAGCCCGCCGAGAAGTCCAAATCCAATGTTGATCAACCAGAAGGACCCATATGAGATGGGTATAGACATGTAGATCAGAAGACGCCGGAGTAGATGAGCAGGGAAGATCCACAATTCACTGGCTAGAAGTGTAGATCGCCGGAAAACCTAGGCCGTGGGAGGGGAGGGTGGGTGGGTGGGAGGAGAGCCATCTGCGTCAGCCACTGTTAGTGATCATAGCATGATACAAGCTGAAGAATTATTGAATAACATATTGAAAAATTATGGTGATTGGACTCTCCTTGAACCACCACTTAAACCCACTCCAAAGAAAAGGGGAATCTTAGATCTTAGTCCTGAAGATATGCAAGAGGCAAAGAAATGTATGAAGGAAAAATGTATTAAAGCTGAGGATGTCAAAATATTACCTCATATTGAAGAAATACATGGGCTTGATGCACCACCACCCAAGGTGGTAGAGGTAAATTCTTTAATGAAATTTATTGATAAGGACAATCCTTATAATATGCATCCTAGTCAATGCCTTTATGAATTTGATAACTACATTAGAAAACAAGATCACTTCAATGCAAATGTTATGAAACAATTGATATATAATTCTGATATGATTGCTCGCTTGAGTGACTTGTTATTTAGAATCTCAAATGATGTTAGAGGTGTAGGAAAACACGCTTCTATGTCAAACTCAACTAGAACAAGTTGCTAATTCTCAAAGAGAATTCATTGATGAAATGAATAATAATATCAATGATCATGCTGTTAGGGTAATGACTAGAGGAGGTCGAATGGCTCAGGAAGCACTCTATTCGAGGGATACCCAAAAGGAATTTAACAAGACTCTGGAAGAATTAATAGTGATGCACCTAGTCCTACCAAAAAGAAGAAGAAAAAGAAAAATGATAGGACTTTGCATACCTCTAGTGAACCTAAGATAGAAAAACCTCTTAAAGCTAATAATGATGTTTCTATTTCTGATACTCAAACTCAATCTGGCAATGAATATTCACCTAGTGATAATGAAAAGATAGAGATGATGTTCATGAAGACACTCAACCAAACAATAAAGAACCAGATAATGATGTTGAAATAGAACCAGTTGTTGATCTTGATAACCCATAACCTAACAATTAAAGATATGATAAAAGAGACTTTGTTGCTAGGTAACATGGTAAGGAAAGAGAACCATGGGTTCAAAAAAAGCCCATGCCCTTTCCACCTAAATCAACTAAGAAGAAAGATGATGAAGAATTTGAATGCTTTGCTAAAATGATTAGGCCAGTCTTTTCGCGTACTCACTTGACTGGTATTTTGAAGATGGCCCCTTATGCAAAGTATATGAAAGACATCATCACCAATAAGAGAAAGATACCAGAAGCTGAAATATCCACCATGCTTGCTAATTATTCTTTTAAGGATGGAGTACCTAAAATACTTGGAGATACGAGAATACCAACTATACCTTGCTCCATCAAAATAAACTATGTGATAACTTCTTTATGTGATTTTAGGAGCTGGTGTTAGTGTTATGCCTTTGTCCTTATATAAAAGACCTGATTTGAATAAACTCACACCTACTGAAATATCTTTGCAAATGGCTGATAAATCAACTACTATACCTATTGGTATTTGTGAGGATGTGCCCGTTGTTGTTGCAAATGTTACCATCTTAACTAACTTTGTTATACTTGAGATGCCCGAGGACGACAACATGTCGATTATCCTTGATAGACCCCTTTTGAATACTGTAGGGGTTGTTATTGATTGCAATAAAAGCAACGTCACTTTTCATATCAATGGTAATGAGCATACGGTGCACTTTTCAAAGAAACAATTCAAAGTGAATGGTATAAATGTTATTGAAAAATCACCAACACTCACTATTGGAAGTTTTCAACTACCTCTACCTACTGCCAAAATGAAATATGATATACTTATTGTTGGAGATATGCATATCCCCGTTGAGGTAACTTAGTGTTTTACGACATGCTAATCGAAGGTGGTTATTAATAAGACTTGATCAACCTAATTAATGGATCACTTTTGAGAGGTATGAAGTTGATGAATTTAGTAGGCACCACCTTCTGTCCTCACCTTTTATTTTCTATTTTTCTTAGTTAATTAAAATAAATGCCATGTTTATCCTATTTTGTGTATTTTCCGTGCAATCAAAAAATTGACCCAAAAATAAAAGTTCTCAGAATGTCTTGAAAATTTAATACGTTTTTCTGAATATTTAAGAATTTTTTATGCAAATAACATCAGAGGGGGTGCACCAGGTGGGCACAACCCACCTGGGCACGCCAGCACCCCCAGGCGCACCCTGGTGGGTTGTGGTCCCCACGTGGCCCCCCTCACTTATCTCTTTAGCCCATGTCATCACCTACCTCCAGAAGAAATTCACCATTGCTCTCTCCCTCGTGTTCTTCCTCTCAAACCCATGGATTTCGATCTCTTTGCTCGAAGCTCCATTTCCAAAACTGTTTTGGGGGATTGCTACTTGGTATGTGACTCCTCCATTGGTCCAATTATTATTTTATTTAGTGGTTTATATTTTAATAATTAGCTACTCTTGGTGAACCAAGCGCAAGTTCGATACAGGAAGCAGCTACCAAATCTTGCCTATGGTCATGCAACAATTTTATGGTGAGAGCGGGTATTAAAGAAGAATTTGAGCAATATGTTCACAACACCGAGCTCGGTCCCTACATGGAAGATAAGTGCAACCAACATCTCAGCCTCACAGAATCATTTACTAAAGAATTCAGATTTCATCCTCGTGAGTCTAGGGTGTCGTGTAAACAGTATGACAATCCACTTACCATACCTCTAGAGAGATTGCTTACCACTGCAAAATTCCATTTTGGGGCTCGCTGGACAAACCACCAAGATCTGAGTATGAAACATTCTTGACTAGCCTCTACTATGGTGAGACTAGAGGAGTGACACGAGGTAGAATAAAGAGCATTCATTTCCCATCGATTCAATACTTTGCACTCCTTAATGGCAAATGCATCATGGGCAAGCAGGATTGCAGCATACTATGTGCTCCTGACTTGAGTCTTTTACACACTGCTCTCACTGGTTTGATAAATGTTATAACCTTGGGCCGGTTGTTGCACGTAGGCTGCAACACAACGCCGATAGTGGAGAATTTTATGGTGGGATTTATGCCTCATGTCTAGCAAGGGGGTTGGGCGTATCACCTTGTCCTAATGACCCTATCCTACCCACCCAGTACTTAGACTTTGAGGCCATGAAGCGCCATAAGTTCCTCAAGGGCGAGGCCACTAATTATATTTATAACCTGTTGTTTAGTAAACATTCTGTGGTGCACACCTTTTTGCCTGCTCCTGCTCTCTTTGATTATCATAGCAAGGGAAGATATTATGTTCTTGAGAGCGAGGCCCGTGCGCACAACGCAGATGTTGTAGCTGCTCGGCGGGCTGAGGAGGCTGCACCTAGAGCCTCCATGAGCTATCACTCTGACTACTACGCAGTCTACTTATGGTGATTACCAAGTTAGGCCAAAAGCCTAAGCTTGGGGGAGTACCTATTTCCACTGACATTACATTTATGTTCACACATTTCATTCCAGTTGTCGGTGTCCACACTTTTCATTGTATTATCCATGCTAGATTTATTTTCTCGCTTTCTTCTTGTGTGTTTGAAAAACTTTGAGAAAACCCAAAAATATTTCCTGTTTCTTTTCGATTTTTCTTTCTAGTTTAATTAGCTATAGTATTAAAAGAAAACCCAAAAAGATTTCTCGATTCTTCTTGTTGCTTATTGGGAGCTTTCCCGTGTAAATAGTTTTTCTCGTTTTTTTCCTGCTTTAATTTGCTTTCTTCTAGAAAAACTAAAAACTCCAAAAATATTTTAGTGTGTTTCTCTGAATTTGTTTTTTGTTTGTTGAGTCATGCCAAAGACAAGGCCATGATGAAAATGTTGAGTGGCTCTCATATGCATAATTGTTAATATAACGAAGAGCCCAAATTACCTTGTCTTCTCCTTTGAATAAAATTTTTGCAGATTCCAGCTTAGTCCACGACACTCTTGCACTATTATTATTTTCAAATCGTTTGGTCGTGCAAGTGAAAGGCAATAATGACGATATTTGGTGAATTGGCTGTGGCAGAGAGAAACGGGTATGAACTCGACTTGTTCTATTTTTGTAAATATGTTTAACCTAGTACCATGATTCAACATATTATGATCAAACATGTTTGCAATGACAATTAGAGATTATAGTTTCTCATGCCATGCTTAATTAGCTAGGGGTGGATAATGATTTATCTTGGATGTCAACATTGCGTTAAAATGATTGTGATGTAGTATGATGATATGGTATCCTCCTCTGAATGTTTTGAGTGGCTTCACTTGGCGCATGTTCATACATGTAGTTGAATCAAAACCAACATTGCCTCTATGATATTTATGTTCATGGTGTTCATATCCTATTCATGCTAGTATCCAATGTTCATTATGCATAATGCATGTTCATGACCGTTTTTGCTCTGTAGCTGACCGCTTCCCAACCTATTTGCTAGCATTCACCTGTACTAAGCGGAAATGCTGCTTGTACATCAAAATCCTAAAACCCAAGTTATTCCAGATGAGTCCACCATACCTACCTATATGCGGTATTACCCTGCCGTTCTAAGTAAATTTGCATGTGCCATCTCTAAAAACTTCAAATAAATATCCCTTTTTGTGTGCCTGGATTGTTCATAGAGCGACAGGAGGTAGCTGGTATCTTCCATGCTAAGCGGGTTATTCTCATGATGAGTGTTTATTCACTAGTCCTTGCATGAGAGGGGTAGTAATAGGGATACCCTGTCCCAAAATCAAATTGCAAATAATTAAACAAAATTCCCCCAAGACTGATGTTGGTATGGATGGTACCCGAGGATTCGGCTAGCTGTGGAGTGTGATTGTTGGTGGAGGGGGAGTAAACCTTTACTTTTATCGCTTGGGAACTGCCACTAATGTGTTTAGCATGGAAGATATCGATAACTAATGGTCACGAAGTAAACAAGAAGGGTGCATTTCTCAAAATTTCATTTACCTCTGTTTTAAAAAATGAGCTCTGGGACCGCTGCAAATCCCTGCTTCCCTCTGCGAAGGGACTATCTATTTAATTTTATGTTGAGTCATCACCTTCTCAAATAAGCACCAGATTCTGAGAGCACTATTGTCATCCTCATGCATTGTGTATAGTTAATGTTGGATGCATCATGACTGGGTCTTTTCTACCATGAACTATAATGTTTAGTCGCTGCTTGAACTTTGCAGGTGCTCTGCATTTATGTTTTGCGGTCTCAGAAAGGGCTAGCGAGATACCACTATTGTCATATTATATCATGATTGTTTTGACAAGGTGCTGTCATTTGAGATATTTTATTATTGCTCGCTAGTTGATTGTGTCATTGATATGAGTTAATATATTTTTAAGAGTTATTGTTGAGATGGTTAGTTATAATCTTTGCTGAAAACCTGGGTGCTACTTAAGCTTATCTATGTAAACAAGAGCAAAAGAGTTCGTAAAAGTTTTCTTTTCCACTTTCAGTTTATCAACTGAATTGCTTGAGGACAAGCAAAGGTTTAAGCTTGGGGGAGTTGATACATCTCCGTCGTATCTACTTTTCCTAATGCTTTTCCTCTGTTTTGGGCTCTAGTTTGCATGATTTGAATGAAACTAACCTGGACTGACGCTGTTTTCAGCAGAACTACCATGGTGTTGTTTTTGTGCAGAAATAAAAGTTCTCCGGTTGGAACAAAACTTTTGGAGAATTTTGGAACAATAAAAGAAAAATACTGGAGCCAAGAACCACCGGAGGGGGCACCTGGGTGAGCAAATCCCACCAGAGCGCCCCCCCTCAGGCGCGCCCAGGTGGGTTGTGCCCACCTGGTGGCCCCGCAGACCCTGATTCCAACGCTATAAATTCCTATTTTTCTAGAAAAAAATCAGGGTGGAAGAATTATCTCGTTTCGCGATATGGAGACGTCGCCACCTCATGTTCTTCATCGGGAGGCCATATCTAGAGTCTGTTTTGGGCTCCGGAGAGGGGGATCTTCGATATTTGTCATCACCAACCCTCCTTCATTGCCAATTCCATGATGCACCACCGGGAGTGAGTAATTCCTTCGTAGGCTCGCTGGTCGGTGAGGAGTTGGATGAGATTCATCATGTAATCGAGTTAGTTTTGTTAGGGCTTGAACCCTAGTATCCACTATGTTCTTATATTGATGTTGATATGACTTTGCCATGCTTAATGCTTGTCTCTTTGGGCCCGGGTGCCATGATTTCAGATCTGAACCGTTTATGTTATCACCATTATATCTATGTTCTAGATCCAATCTTGCAAGTTATATTCACCTATTACGTATTATGATTCGTAAACCCTGGAGTGACAATAGTCGGGATACTTTCCGGTGATGACCGTAGTTTGAGGAGTTCATGTATTCCCTATGTGTTAATGCTTTGTTCCGGTTATCTATTAAAAGGAGGCCTTAATATCCATTAGTTTCCATATGGACCCCGCTGCCATGGGATGGTAGTTCAAAAGTTGTCATGCAAGTTCTTTCCATAAGCACGTGTGACTATTTACGGAATACATGCCTACATTACATTTATGAACCGGAGCTAGTTTTGTATCGCCCTAAGTAATGACTGTTATATGATGAATATCATCCAACGAATACACCGATCCAATGCCTACGAATTTCACTTATATTGTTCTTGCTAAGTTACTACTGCTATTGTTACTGTTACACTTGCTATAAAATCATTGCTATCATTGTTACCGTTCCTATAGTTGTTGCTACTATTATCAAAACCATCATATTACTTTGATACTAATCACTTTGCCGCAAATAACTAATCTCGATGTGTGGTTGAATTGACAACTCAGCTGCTAATACTTGCAAATATTCTTTGGCTCCCCTTGTGTCGAATTAATAAATTTGGGTTGAATACTCTACCCTCAAAAACTGTTGCGATCCCCTATACTTGTGGGTTATCAAGAGGGACCAGATACACCAGGGTGCGCCAGAGAGCCTAGGCGCACCCTGAAGTATGATGGGGCCCATAGAGCTCCGATGCACCATCTCTCGGCTCTATAAATACCGAAATATTCCAGAAACCCTAGGGGAGTCGACGAACCACAATTCCAGCTGCCGCAAGTTCCAGAACCACAAGATCCAATCGAGAGCCCTATTCCGGCACCTTGCCGGAGGGGAACACGGTCACGGAGGGGTTCATGATCCTCATTGATGCTCCCCCAATGATGCGTGAGTAGTTCACCATAGACCTACACGTCCGTAGTCAGTAGCTAGATGGCTTCTTCTCTCTTTTTGATTCTCAATACAATGGTCTCTTGGAGATCTATTTGATGTAATGACTTTTTGCGGTGTGTTTGTTGGGATCCAATGAAGTTTGAATTTATGATCAGATTTTTATCCATGAATATTATTTAGTCTTCTTTGATCCCTTATATGCATGATTATTTATGGCCTCGTATTTCTTCTCCGAATATTTGGTTTAGTTAGGCCAACTAGATTGATTTTTCTTTCAATGGGAAGAAGTGCTTTGTGATGAGTTCGATCTTGTGGTGTCCTCACCCAGTGACAGAAGGGGTAGCGAGGCACGCATGTATCGTTGCTATTAAGGAGAAAAAGATGGGGTCTATTCCTACATGAATAGATCTTGTCTACATCATGTCATCGTTCTTATTGCATTACCCCATTTCTCCATGAACTTAATACACTAGATGCATGCTGGATAGCGGTCGATGTGTGGAGTAATAGTAGTAGATGCAGGCAGGAGTCGGTCTACTAATCTTGGACGTGATGCCTATATTCATGATCATTGCCTTGGATATCGTCATAATTATTTGTTCTTTTATCAATTTCCCAACAGTATTTTGTTTACCCACCATGTGTTATTTTCTCGAGAGAAGCCACTAGTGAAATCTATGGCCCCCGGGTCTATCTTTTATCATATTTGCATTCCGATCTATCTTTTGCCACATTTGTTTTCAGATATATTATTCCAAAAACCAAAAATACCTTGTTGCGCCTTTTCTTTACTTATTTTATGATAGAGGCGAGGGTCCCGATCTTTTGATGAGATGATAACTATCGATTGGGTGGAGATGACTTTGACGGTCCGACTACAAATGTGCACGACGTTGCGCCTTAGCAATCGCTAAACCAACTCTGAGAGGTTATTGACCACGCCAGAGCACGATCAACCTGACCACGAAGGTCTATTCCTGCAAGCAATCGAAGAACAAGCAAGAATATGATAAAGCAATCTGAATATTGCGAATATATATGAAGTATTGATAAAGGTGGGGATCCGAAAGCGGTCTTGGTCCGGTCGTTGGACACAAACGAAGTACACGAAGTTGCAATGGCTAACTTTTAACTAAACAAATCCCAAGGAAAAAGCTACTAGATGGATCTACTTATATAGGAGAGAGGGGTGGCGACCAAGGAGGTGGGAGGACATCCCAAGGCAGCCTAAAACTAACCCTAGGTCGTAGAAGGCCAATGGGCCCAAGTGACGGTGATGTAACACCTTTGGACTTGTAGTTTGACTCGGATTTTGCTATAGCGTTAGATTGTTTCGTCAATAACTCAATGCTCCAGACGAATTTGAATCTGAATTCAATTGGGTTGGAACGTGCACGAAATCTACTTTCTAACAAAAGAAGAATCACCCAATTCGGAGTTCGGATGAAAGAGTTTTTGGCGTTTTGAGTCAGGTATATTTATGCAGTCCGAATCTGAGTCCAGAACGTGAGAGACTTGGACTCCATCTTCTCTTGGGCCAAGATGTGAGAGGACTTTTTAAACAGCAAGTAAACGTTCTTTCTCCCTTATCTTCATATGTGGATTGTACAAATGTCCCATACACCTGCAATTAGACATGGCACAAAAGTCTGTGAAGTATTTTTGTCCTGGATAACATAAATAAATTATTGCATAGTTTGCATTAGAAATCACCTCACAAATATGCATGTATGCAATATTTTTGGTCATATCCAAGGTAGTCATGTCCTCATCATCCTCCCCTTCTTAAAAACAAAGCCATCCTCGGCGTTGCTTAATCTGAAATGTGGCTAACAGGAGAGACAAGGTGTACATGTTGTATATATATATGTCATCCGTTTTTACCTCCCTTGGTTTTTGCACATATGACACATGTATACATGAGTAACTTTCATAGTTAATATAATATAAAGCCAAAATATTATCATAAGTAGTAGAAGGCATGAAAATATCGCAACCCAATTTGCACATATATGTGAAGCTCTTATTCATATCAAAGGATTGACAATGTTCATCATTAAACCATCCCAGCATTGATAAATAAACCTTACTTGCATCAAATTTACATGCTGCAACATGCTTAAATAAGCAAACATGCAATAAGTCATTTGACTCGGAATCGTCACCAGGATTAGAGGTCATATCAAAATGATTAAACATTGGTTCTTTTGCATCAACAATTAATTCATTGGGTGCACTCAAAATTGTTGGTACTTCAACTATTTGATCACATGACGCATTCATGATAGTAACACGATTCTCTAAAATAGTTGGTGTGCTCAAATCAATAGGTAAATCAACACATGATGTATTCAAGTTAACTAGGGATGCATCATTCTCATGTGAAAGCGGAAAATATGTACCTTTGTCATTACCTCTTATGATCAACTCAGACGATGTAAGCACTCTCGGTGGTGATGTGTCACATGGTGGAGATGATGTAGTCCTTGCAACAACGGATGTGGTTGTCATAGTATGCCTAGTAGTTGAAGAAACATCTGTATCAACACTTGGAATGTGCACCGTGCGCTTGTTCTCCTTGTGGGCAACACGTCGTTTTATTTCCTGTTCAGCTTTGCAAGCAAGACGAAACAAATGGTCCATAGGATAACACTCTTCATGAATTAGTATCTCTTGAATATCACGGTTTAATCCTCCCCAAAATCTATCCATAAAATCTTCTTCACTTTCTTCTAAAAATGAGTGGAACAATGAAGTTTGTAAATCATCATAATATTTTGTTACCGTGTCAGTGCCTTGTTTTAAATGTTGAATTTTTTTAATCATGCCACGAGTACAATAAACATCAACGAATCTATCTCTCATGACAAGTTTTAAATCATCCCAAGTAGTAGGTATAAAATCAAGGTTTAACCGACAATATTCACTCCAGCAAACTAAAACAAAGCTACTGAAAGTACTAACCGCAGCTTGAAATTTTCCACGCTCATCAAAATTATGGGAAGAAAATATAGCATTTATTTCATACTCCCATTCAACTAAAATGACCAGCAAATAGTGGCATGGAAACATTAACCTGATTATGTGCATTCTGATGTTGTTGCTCCCCTTGTGACGGTTGTTCTATTTTCTTAGGTGATGGCAAATCTCCCACGATCGATGAAGCCCAAGAACTAACAACTCTGGAACCTGCCATAGTTAGTAGAAAACAAGAAACAAAATCCGAGAATGATGTTCCAATGAACTACTAGGATGTGGTGGTAAAACGCTCATAGTATAGCAAATATCAATATCTTACAAGTTCTTACCATGCTGCAGGTGGTGACAGGCAACCAGCGGTGTCAAATAACTCTGAAGATTGAGTAAAGCAATTGCCAGGGGAACGTATGTATACATGGTGTAGAAATAAGTGGAGCTTGGAAGGCTTAAATATTTGATAGCAAAAGATTAGCAATAATCAATTTAGAGATGCAATGTTGAATAACGCTCAACGACGGTAATGTGCTGGTCCTAGGCTAGACCGGACTAGAGACGCGAGCCTAGAACACTAATGAGGTCATGGTGTAGCACAACTAGCATCAATAAAGGATATGAAGTAGCTCTGGACAGCAAGATAAAAGTGAAGATCACAATAGCAGTAAAGATAATGATGTGAAACAACTGCCAAGCAGGATATACCAACAACTTTCTCTCCAACTTTCCTCAGGAAAAAATTGTGCCAATTTTCTGATAATTTTTCTCAAGAAATACAATGACTCAAGCTTTCAAGCGCAAAAAGAATCACTCAATTCTGAGTTGATATGAGGAGTCAAACAATTCTAAATCTGGCCTGAAAAACTGGAACAAGCTGTGTTCGCGAACTTCAGAGGGCAAAAAGACCTATTTAGAAGCCGATTTTTAGGTGTCAAATGCTGAACAAGATTCTGCAACTATTTAGATGCGGCTCGTTGCTAGCTTTAATTTGAGTACTCACGGAGCCAAAACAGACTTCGTATGAGGAAGATATGACTGTTTTACTGAACGATGCACAAAATAGATTCCAATCCGAATTCAGCTATGAGATTGACTCTAGATGGATCCGAATTGTTTTTTCTCCTCTCTTTTTTTCCTCACACTTTTTTCCCTCTCCCTTTTTTTCTCTGTCGTTTTTTAACTTTTTCTCTTTTTTGTCTCTCCCTCTTTCCAAAACAAACTAGATAAGATGCCGATTGGATCAAGCTAAGGTGTGAACAACCTCAACTATGATTATGACAATAAATGGTGGGTAGCACGTGGTGGAAATTTATGGATGGGATTGTGGAAAGCGGAAGGAATAAAGATGCAGCGGCGGCGTGACTAATGTGAACAGAACTCGAAACTCTAAACGAACTAGACACTAAGGCCAGCAACTCGACACGACGATGCAACCGATAATTCAATAATCCAAACAATGAAAAGAACATTGCAAAGGCTCAGACTAGCTTGGATAAAGTATGAATAGATCTAACTTTTTTGTGGCTTTTTCTTGGACAATAGGTAAGAAAATAAATCTAATCTAGGGAAAACCAGAAATTCTCACCGAGCAACCTGAAAACTAATACCACTTGATAGAGGCGAGGGTCCCGATCTTTCGATGAGATGATAACTATCGATTGGGTGGAGACGACTTTGACGATCCGATTACAAATGTGCACGACATTGTGCCTTAGCAATCGCTGAACCAACTCCGAGAGGTTATTGACCATGCCGGACCACGATCAACCTGACCATGAAGGTCTATTCCTGCAAGCAATCGAAGAACAAACAAGAATATGATAAAGCAATCTGAATATTGCGAATATATATGAAGTATTGATAAAGGTGGGGATCCGAAAGCGGTCTTGGTCTGGTCGTTGGACACAAACGAAGTACACGAAGTTGCAATGGCTAACTTTTAACTAAACAAATCCCAAGGAAAAAGCTACTAGATGGATCTACTTATATAGGAGCAAGGGGTGGCGACCAAGGAGGTGGGAGGACATCCCAAGGCAGCCTAAAACTAACCCTAGGTCATACAAGGCCAATGGGCCCAAGTGAAGGTGATGTAACACCTTATTTGGACTTGTAGTTTGACTCGGATTCTACTGCAGCGTCAGTTTGTTTCCTCAACAACTCAACGCTCCAGACAAATTTGAATGTGAAACCAATTGGGTTGGAACGTGCACGAAATCTACTTTCTAACAAACAAATAATCACCCAATTCGGAGTCCAGATGAAAGAGTTATTGGTGTTTTGAGTCAGGTATATCTGTGCAGTCCGAATCTGAGTCGAGACTTGGAGTTTATCTTCTCTTGGGCCAAAAGTGACGTGAGAGGACTTCTTTAAACAGCAAGTAAACGTCTATTTCTCCCTTATCTTCATATGTGTATTGTACAAATGTCCCATACACCTGCAATTAGACACGGCACAAAAGTCTGTGAACTATTTTTGTCCTGGATAACATAAATAAATTATTGCATAGTTTGCATTAGAAATCACCTCACAAATATGACCGTATGCAATATTTTTGGTCATATACAAGGTAGTCATGTCCTCATCATTTTATTTCATGTTTTATTCAGATCTATTTATCCAAACTCATACAAATTTATCTATCTTTTTACCGAGGAGGGATTGACAACCCCTCTTACGCGTGTTGCAAGTATTTGTTCTTTGGATGCAGGTACCGTTTACATAGTGTTGCTTGGTTCTCCTAATGGATTGATACCTTTGTTTCACAACTGAGGGAAATACTTATCGTAGTTGTGCTGCATCATCCCTTCCTCTTTGGGGAAATACCGACGCAGTCTCTAGCCACATCACTTGACTTTACCTCAGTTCCTTGTTGAAGTCGGGTCGGCCCCGAGGGGTACCCATGACAGTCGGATTGACCTGGACGGTACTCGCAAGATAATTACAAGGCACTGAAAGTGCTAGTTATCGACTACAAGGGGTGAATAGGCGATTGTCGGATTTCGGGTTCCGGCAAAACCCTTGAGGTTCGAACACTAGGGTGCGCACGAAGATCTCTCCTCCCCCTAGCGCTCACTCTCACCGCGATCTCAAGGCTCAGCGCGTCGAACTCGCAGAACAAAGGGACACAAGGTTTATACTGGTTCGGGCCACCGATGTGGTGTAATACCCTACTCCAGTGTGGTGTGGTGGATTGCCTCTTGGGCTGAGGGTGAATAGTTACAAGGGAAGAACAGCCTCCTAAGGAGAGGTGCTCTTCTGCTTGGTGAGTTTGTGTGGATGAGGATGATCTGAATAGCCCAAGATCAGTTGCCTCCTACTGTGGTGGCTAACCCTATTTATAGAGGCCCTAGTCCTCTTCCCAAATGTTGGCGGGAAGGGATCCAACAACGGCCAAATTTGAAGGGAGACAACTAGTACAAGTTATCCTAACTAAAGGTGGTCTTCGCCTGCCAAAGGCTCTGGTGGTGACGCCGTCTTGGGCTCCACGACGACCTCCGTCCTGTCGTCCTGCTGGTCTTGGTCTCGTTGCACAGATATGGAAACCTTTGCCTGATGCCTCGGGACTCCTCGCCTACGCTTGCCTCTTTAGCACTAAAGAGAAAACGAGGACACTGTGCGCGCTGGCGCCCGCCTGGCCCCGGTCGTCATGGCTTGCATCACAGAAACCTCGCGAGGTCCTACTTGCCTTGATCTCTCCGCCCCTCGCGAGCCAGCCTGGTGAGGCCGCCCCCGAGGAGGTCTTGCGTCCTCCGCCTCGCGAGGCTTGGCCCCTCGCGACGGTCTTAAGTGTTTGCCAATGAAGATGGGCCGTACGGGGCCGCTGGTGGAGCCACGTCGTGGGCCGCAGGCAGGCAAGTCTGGGGACCCCCGTTTCCAGGACGCCGACAGTAGCCCCCGGGCCCAAGGCGCGCTGGGACTTGGCTTCGAGGCGAAGCCAAAGGGCAAGTGCGGAGCGTCGCGGGCCCCAACAGCCTGCGGCCTCGGTTGACGCGTGGCGATTGATGGGACGTGGGCGTCTCCGCTTCCCCATGCTACCTCGGCAACTGCCCGACTTGACGAGTCCCTGCCGCATGCAGAGAAAAATCATCATTACTTGTGATCGTGGGGATCGCCGGTTGGCCTTCTCCCGCTATAAATGGGGAGGGGGGCGGAGCCCCCGTCTCTCATCTCTTCCCGCTCTGCTCGCTTCTTCTCCCTTGCTCCATTGCTAGCAGCGACACTCATGGCGCCAATACGGAGGTTCTCGGCCGCAGAGAAGGGGAAAAGCTCCCGTGACGAGCCGGGGCCGCTCCCGCCGAAGAAGAGGCTGGCCCATCATCGCGACGTAGTCGTGAGGCCGGAGGTGTCGAGGCCTTGGTGCGAACGGCCTCCTCTCGGGTATCCACTGCCTCTGTATGCCCAAGCCGAGTTCCCCGGAGGGAGAGGCGGTGAGCAGCGCCACCCTCGCCATGGCCGCGGTCACCGCGCCGTGGCAATGCACGCTGTCGCGCCAGGAACCCACGCCGAGGGCTCCCCGCACGAACTCGTGATGTGGGCGGCGATGCCCCCGCGCACTTGGATTCGCTTTCCGTAGTTCTTCTCCGCCGAGATGCTGCCGAGGGCCCCCCTCGAGCTCTGGCTGCAGCACGCCGACTGCGACGCCCCGGCGACTGGAGCGGAGGTCGAAGTCATCTCCCCAGGCAAGATCTTCATGACCCACGGCTGGGGCGAGGTTGCTCGGGTCTGCCGCACCGAAGGCGCCTCCACCATGTTCTTCAAGGTCTTCGACAAGGAATGCCGCCGCCTGGAGTGCTACCCCGGAGGGGGTCGTCGGGACGGCGCGGCGGCCAACGCCGGGCCGGCCGCTGGCCTCGCCAGCAGCTTCTCCAGTAGTAGCGGCGGCGCTTGGGAGTCCAGTGACTCTCCTGAGCCCTACGAGACTCCGGAGACGAGCGACGACAGCTACGTGCCCCCGAGCTCTCGCCGTGCCCGGAGCAAGGCCGCAGCGTCCAGCCGTCGCCGTCGCTGATCTGGATGGGGTTGGCGCCGGCCTTCCGTGGCCCACTGTTGATGATGGCGTTGGCGGCGCTGGCAAGTGTAGATAGGGCTCCTAGAAACTCCCTTCTTTTGTTTCCTACGAGGAATCGAGATGGACCCCGTGGAGGGATGTGTAAGGGTCTGTAATGCCTTTTTTTTGATATTATCCTTATTATGAAAATTTGCGAACGCATGTCCTGCTTTGGCGCGGTCTCCCCTTTCCAGCTTCGCAGTGACTTGGTGCCCTACACCGACAGGTCCCGGTCCCCAGGCAGGCTGCAGCCGTCACTGGTATGCCAGGTCGCGATGCCGTGGTCAAGGCCAGGAGGTGAGCGGCCCGAGGTCCAGTAAGAACTCCTGAGGCGCGATGCTCAAGAGGTCCCCTTTAGCGTGCAAGCAGTCACCTTGAGGTAGGAAAGGGAGGCGACGTCGCCGTAACAGGGCTGCAACAAGTGGGGATCCTATGTCGTAGCGCGTGGTCGACCCGGGCGCGAAACTTATCTTGGCAGTCCGGAGTCGATTCCTTGTGCTGCATTGGACTAGTGCGTCGACGGTTGTAGTGCAGCTAGGTTAGGCCCGTGCGAACCTCCCTCTCTTTTCCACGCTCTTCTATGTGCTCTACGTCCTCAGGTCCCGGCTCTCGAGCGAGCTTAGCCGCCGCTGGTATGTCAGGTCGCGATGCCGTGGTCAAGGCCAGGGGGTGAGGGCTGGAGAGCCAGTAAGATCTCCTGAGTCGCGATGCTCAGGAGCCCCCCTTTTAACATGCAAGCGAATTGCATGGGAAAAAGGGAGCCCGCGGTACCGTCCGCTGTTGTCCTTAGGAGGTTCCTGCAGGTTAGCACGAGTAGGGACACAAATTGCCACCACGTTTGCCGATCTGTCATTGGTCGCTCCGCAAGAAGATGAAGGCACTAAGGGCCTGGTGAGGTGACGTGCGTGGGGCGTGCTACGAGCCAGAGCTCGACCGCTCAGATTTGCCTGCATTGCAGGGACGGACCCGAGCACAAGCGCCGTGCCAGCGTGAGTAGCTCCCATTGCAGGATGAGCATGAGGCAGATCGGCGACGCGGGCGGTCATGGTGGGTGACAATCAACCAGGCGATAACCATAGATAACTCATGAGATGGAACAAGCTAACTTAGATAAACACGAGAACGTTACATGCCCCTGGGACGGACCCGAGCGGCTTGGGGATGATGCAGCCCGAGGGGCACCCCCAACAGAGTAATCTAAAGCTGCAAAAGGATACATGCCGCAGGGGCAGGCCCGTGCGACCTGTCCGGAAGCGATTCATGGGATGAGGCGAGCGACATGTCCGACTGAGCCCATGCTCCCTTATTTTGAACCTGCACGCAAAAAGCTTGGGTACAGTCCCTCACGATGTAAGAGCATTTTGTGGAGGGGGAGCCCCTCATGTAAATAGACCACCACTTTATTTCCTAGGCTAGGCTTAAAGTGTGCATTTGTGTGCTCGCGACACCCCTTGCGGGCTTGCTCCCGTAACTTACTTTGGTTTAGTCGAGCTTCAAACTGGTTTGGCGGCTGCAGATGTGCATTCCTTCTGAAGGGAGCCCCTCACGGGCTCGTGAGGTTTTTGTTTCCTGAGGGGTCCGCCTGTCCACCCGAGAGGGCTTCGCAAGAAACGAGCGCTAGTGATGGCGAGGTGCGCGTGCAGCGTGTGTACGCTGCCGCCAGCCCCCGCTCGCGAGGCGCTAGGAAGGGGGGAAATAGCGGACGCAAATTTCAAACAAAACACGAATCCAAAAACTCATGAAATCAACATGAACGAGAAAGAATCCCCCCCCCCACGACTGCCAATGGAAACACGACTTCAAGTTCAAGATCAAAAGCTGCAAGTCCGAGCTACAGAAAATGGAGCAAAAGCAAATGGCCGCGTCCGGCACCTATCTAGTCTTCTTGTCTTCCCACCAGCGCGGAGCTATGTGCTTTCACTGGCTGTGAGCATAGTCATTGGGGGACAGTGTCGAAGGCCAGCACGGAGCATGGTTCTTCCACTAGGACGTGGGCGGGAGCCCCCGATGCCCGAGGGCGGCACTCCGGAGACTCCGGGGCGTGTACAGCCCCACTCATTATTACATGAGAGTGTCACGAGCGGAGACCTTCACAGGCAAGATCCTTGCTTCATATCGCCAGACGAGGGCCCTGCCTTGCGCCACCCTCGACCACCGTTGGGGCATCCGGAAACCAGGACGATGCCATGGGGCAAAGGGGACGCTAGCGGCGCCCTCGGCGACCACGGGCCCTCTACCGGGGGGAAGGCTCGCCAGCGCCTTCCCAGCAAAGGGCCTACCTCCGGGCGACGCCTTGCTCCATGCGATGTGGGGAGGGGCCTTGCTCCCAGCTCCCACTACGCAGCCCCCAGTGCGCTTCCCCTCATGGAAGGGGGACCGCCGTGCTGGGGCCGTCGTCCACCGCTGTGACCTGATTCACTTGCGACCCATGGTTAGCGTAAGCCTGCTCCTGAGAGATTTGCGGTACCCTGTAGCTGTTGTCACTGGCGTGGTCGGCGAGGCTCCCGGGTGGTTCCTGGAAGGCCTCAACTTCTAGCGTCTCCTCTTCCCAACCCGGCTCGAGGAACGAGCTGGGGTCATCTTCCGGCGTGTACTCCAGGTCCATCATGCGGGGCACATAGGCATCCGGGGCCGTCGCCCCGGAAACCTCACTGAAGTGCCCCGCACTCCACGCCGCCCGGCCCTGCGCGCCGCTCCGAGGATGGTAGGGAGGCATCCTGCCAGGATCGTGGGTGGCAACGCTCACGCCTGCGCCCATCGGGGAAGGCACAGGCGCGGTTGAGTGTCCGGCGCCGCCGGTTGCGCCGATGCCGATGAAACCTCCTGGCGCGCCCGGGGGCGCGCGGGCGCGACGAGGCCCACCGTGCGATCCGGCCGCAGCCTGAGGCGTAAGCGAGGAGCATAAAGGCGGCGTACCCCTGGCTGCGGCGCCCAATAGCTCAGCAACGCGCTCCAGCAATGCATCTCGGCCGCTCTCCATCAGTCGGCACTGCAGCAGCTCCCGCGCCACTGTGAGCGTGGCCCTCATGTTCGCTTGTTCCCGTCGGGTGTGCGGCGCCGTCGCCGCGGCGTATCTTGAGGCCCTTGCAGCGGCCCGTGCATGCCGCGGGGTAAGGGCAGATGACACCGGACCGCGCCGCCCGCGCCCCGCAGCGCTTGGCTGCGCGTGTGTCGCCTGAAACACGAAGTCGAGGTCTTCTTGGGCGGTCGACGCCGCCCGGGCTGGCCAAGCCGCCCAGTGGTCGGCGTGGGCCCTCAGGTCGCCGGACATCAGCGCTGCAGAGTGCTGGCGGGTCTGCTGATGGAAGAGAGGCCTTGGCGCACCCCTACCAGGCGCGCCAAATGTCGGATTTCGGGTTCCGGCGAAACCCTTGAGGTTCGAACACTCGGGTGCGCACGGAGATCTCTCCTCCCCCTAGCACTCACCCTCACCGCGATCTCAAGGCTCAGTGCGTCGAACTCGTAGAACAAAGGGACACAAGGTTTATACTGGTTCGGGCCACCGATGTGGTGTAATACCCTACTCCAGTGTGGTGTGGTGGATTGCCTCTTGGGCTGAGGGTGAACAGTTACAAGGGAAGAACAGCCTCCTGAGGAGAGGTGCTCTTGTGCTTGGTGAGTTTGTGTGGATGAGGATGATTTGAATAGCCCAAGATCAGTTGCCTCCTACTGTGGTGGCTAGCCCTATTTATAGAGGCCCTGGTCCTCTTCCCAAATGTTGGCGGGAAGGGATCCAACAACGGCCAAATTTGAAGGGAGACAACTAGTACAAGTTATCCTGACTAAATGTGATCTTCGCTTGCCAAAGGCTCTGGTGGTGACGCCGTCTTGGGCTCCACGGTGACCTCCGTCCTGCCGTCCTGCTGGTCTTGGTCTCGTTGCACAGATATGGAAACCTTTGCCTAATGCCTCGGGACTCCTCGCCCGCACTTGCCTCTTTAGCACCAAAGAGGAAACGAGGACACTGTGCGCGCTGGCGCCCGCCTGGCCTCGGTCGCCATGGCTTGCGTCGCAGAAACCTCAAGAGGTGCCCCTTGCCTTGATCTCTCCGCCCCTCGTGAGCCAGCCTGGTGAGGCCGCCCCCGAGGAGGTCTTGCAATGTCCGCCTCGCGAGGCTTGGCCCCTCGCGACAGTCTTGAGTGTTTGCCGATGAAGATGGGCCGTACGGGGCCGCCGGTGGAGCCATGTCATGGGCCGCAGGCAGGCAAGTCTGGGGACCCCCGTTCCTAGGACGCCGACATCGATTTTTATGGAAGTCTTCAAGACAGGAAATGTCTTCGAAGACAGACAACCAAATACAACCTATGTTGTATGCAGGGGAAGATAAACTGTCATAGCCAAGCCATAGTCTAGTATATAGTATGAAGTAAGCATGAAGACAAATAGCAACTAGGGAGTGGATCGGAATAGGAAGACATTATGAAGCCAATTATGCAATCAGAGAGAATATCTTCACACAGTGAAGTCGAACAGGGCAAACAAGTAATGACTTCACGAAGTGTCGGTGCAACAAACCTTGGCATATGTTGCCCAGACTGTACACACGCACAGAGGCAAGGTTGCTACAGCAAGACAAGACCAAGCTGAAGAGATAGCTCTTTGAGAAATCAAAGGGCGGATCAAGAAGACCAAGACAAGACAGAAGAGCAAGATATCACTAAGGAAAAACCTCCCTTGCCGGGCAGGCGAACCCGGTCAGGTCGAGGCTACACTGAAGACAAGTCTCAAGATTTCCCCGGCAGGCTTGCCGGGGACGCCGAGGGAGGATTGCCCCACCAAGGCACCATTGCTCCACCGCACAGCGACGCAAGTCACTTATCAGTGCGGTGTCGAGTCCCCAAGTGATTAAGTGGCTGTCATTTGGCACGTGGCAGCCATTTGGGGTGAAGATTCACCCTCCATCACACCCGTCCAGAGGCGTGTCAGGCAGACAGGGAGAGATACGGCTAAAGTGGCACGGCGGGGCTTGCCGAGCTACTTCCACGACGTGACAGTAAGCGATGCATTTAATGAGCCTTGTCCTGTTTGCAGATTTAGGTATGATAGAACTGTTTGCTATCTAGTCAATGTATAATGACTAATTCACCATTGTGGTAACCCCTTAGCCTATAAAAGGAGGGCCATGGCGACCTAAAATAGGATTGGGACCTTTGTACACTCTTACGCATGTAGCTGCTCTCCCCGAGGCGACCCTCCCGGGCTTGAGCGATGCGTGTTCGTCACGATCTTCCATCCAATCCACCAAAGCAGGAGTAGGGTTTTACGCTTCGCAGCAACCTGAACTTGGGTAAAAACCACCATGTCACCACTGTCGTGCTACCCTACGGCCTCCGCTCTTTGTGCAACAATGCCCCTCCCCCATGCCGAACCACAAGGGGCCAATGGCCCCATAGGTGATCGTGTTCTGCCACGACATCTTTGGCGCGCCAGGTAGGGGGAGGCGCTTGCACAAACCCGAGGTTGTAGGCAGTGCATCAATCTTTGTCATTGTTTTCTTCATCGACGGCTTCATCATCCATGGCGCCCAAGAAAAAGTCCGGCGCTACAGGTCACCGGTCCACCTCGAAGGCCCCCTTGCATGCGGCCACTGATGTCGTGGGGGCTACTTGGGCGCATGGGGACGTGGACACCATAGGGAACGTGACCGGCGCAGGAGGCGCCGGGGAAGGACAGCATCAATAGCACCCTAGCGGCCATGCTCCACAAGATGCGGGTGGGAAGAATATTCAATCTCAGCCTCTCCACCTCACTGAAGGATGCAACCGCAGCGATGGCGCTCGCTCTGGTGCGAATCGCAACCCTCTAGCTGCCCTTGCCGCGGGTGCAGCTCCAGGGCACGCGCCTTCCCCGGGGCGAGTTAACCAGGACGATGCGTCGAATGGAGTCGCCAATCCCCAAGCGCATCCATCTCGATGCCACGCCACCCTGGGGACCGGCTTGCATCGACGAGAACACGGCGCCACCACTACCAGCACCATCAAAGGTCAGGCGACATCACGATCTACGTCGTCATCCATGCCAAGCACCACTTCAGAAGCCATGGTGCGAGCCCAACTCCTGTTGAGATTCCCGCCAGCGGCCAATCAAATGGATGAGTGGAGAGCCACCATTCAGAGCTTAATTGGTTTGGCCGAGGCAGGGGAACACAGCGGGTAGGCCCGCCCCGACCTCCACAAGCAGCGACAACGGCCCGAGCCGCTGGCTGTACCGAAGGGGCCACTCCTACGGTGCAGTCCCCTCCACAGCAGCCAACGCAGGGGCCGTAGCCAGAGCCACGCGACCAAGAGCCCGACGAGGTGTCGATGGCTTCGTCTAATCCTCGAGCCTCTCGAGACCAGCGGCAGGTCCTGGAAGACACACGAAGGAAAGACGCGTGCGTCACCATAGATTGATGCCGCGAAACACGCCGCCAATCTGATAGGCGAAATGGCCCCGACGTCGACGAGCCTGTGCCCGGTGGAGACGGATACCTACCTTTCGAGGTTGGGTGTCCCGCTTTCACTCGTGAGCTACGGCAAGTCTGTTGGCCATCTACGCGTATGTTCAAGCCAGAGATACCAGAAAAGTATGATGGAAGATTGAACCCGGCAGAGTTCTTGAGCATTTACACGATCGCCATTCAAGCCGCCGGAGGAAGAGATGAAAAGGTATTCGCCGACTACCTCCCTTTGGCACTCAATCCGAACGTGAGATCGTGGCTAATGCACTTGCCAGAGAATTCCATCTCAACCTGGGTTGACCTGTGCAATGAGTTTGTTGGCGCCTTCATGAGCGGCCATCAAGAACCAGGGTGGCCCAGCGACTTGCAGCTCATCCCACAAAAGGAGGAGAGAGTTTACGGAAGTATATGCAGAGATTCAGCCGGGTGCACAGGAACATTCCAGACATCCACCCGGCAGCTGTGATTGCTGTGTTCCAGTCCAACGTACGCAACCGCAGGATACATTCCAAGATGAACGTCCAGTTGCCCAAGACTGTGAATGAGCTATACACTTTGGCAGATAAGTGTGCCCGAACAGAGGAGGGGGTGACTCCCTGGAGAAGAAGATGGCATCAATGTTGACTCAGAGGACGACGATGATGCCACCAATCAGAAGAAGAAGAAAAAGAAACGTAACAAGAAGCGCAAGGAGAAAACAGTACTGGCTGTCGAGAGATCTCGTGTTCCTAGTACCGGCAAGAAGGCCAAGACCAAAGCTCCCGCAAGGAAGTTGCCGTGTGCATTGACTGTTAGGAAGCTGCGACGGCCATACTGCAAGATCCATCAGACCAAGGGCCATGATCTCCAAGAGTGTCATCAAGTTGAGCAACTCGTCAAGAAACACAAAGCTGAGTACGAGAAGCGTGACAAGGAAAGAGACCAAGATGGCGTTGGCGGGAAGGGCCGAGGTGGCAGAGAAGGCCACCCCGACAAGGTCCCTCCGCATCAAGGGAAACCTGCTAGAGGCCATGAGAAGAAGGAATGCAATGACGAGAGTGATGAAGAGGATGAAGAGGAAACCAGCAAGCAGGAGTTTCAGAAGGCCACTGACGCCCAGTGCATTGACGAAGGCGCATCCTTCCACTCCCCTCACCGCTAGCTTAAACAGTGGGCGCATGAGGTCAATGTTGTAGAGCCAGCGGTGGATTCTCGGAAACCACTCAAGTGGTCCCGCACGCCCATCATCTTTGATGAAGAGGATCACACTGACCGCACCACCGCGGTAGGGCGCTTGCCGTTGTTGGTTTCACCAACGATCCGCAACCTCAAAGTCACAAAGATGTTGGTTAACGGCGGGGCCGGGTTGAATCTGATTTCTCCCAAGGTCATCAGCAAGCTGCAGATAGCAGAAGAAGAGCTCAAGGTTACTAGCACCTTTCAAGGGATCAACCCCGGCAGGAGTCGTCCAAAGGGGAAGATCATGCTGCCGGTGACATTTGGAGGAGAATTAAACTACCGGACTGAGAAGATTGTGTTCAACGTGGTCGAGCTTCCTTTGCCGTACAATGGGATACTTGGACGACCTGCCCTGGCAAAGTTCATGGCGGCATCCCACTATGCCTACAACACTTTAAAGATGTCAGGACCAATGGGCGTCATTTCTATCCCGTCAGACAAGAAAGACACAATTATATGCGTGGATAAGATGTACCGGGAGGCGGTCGCTGTTGAGGCCGCGGAAGCCGCAGTCCCCTCCAAGGAAAGAAAACAAGGGAGAAAAGTTAGCAAGGATACCAGCAAGGAATCCGGGAAGCACACATCTCTGGAGTGCGCTGCGCCTGTCGATGACTTGCCGGAAAGTTCCAATAGCAAGAGATCAAAGGTTGTTGCGCCTGCTGTGAAGAACATCCCGGCAGGGCTGGTTGGTGTTGATGGTATGTTCAGTATCAGCTCCACCCTTGATGACAAATAGGAAAGCGCGCTCGTTGCCTTCCTGTGGGCAAATGTTGATGTGTTTGCTTGGCAACCATCTGACATCCTCGGTGTTCCCATGTGGGTAATCGAGCACCACCTTGTTGTTTGCCCCCATGCCCAGCCCGTCAAGCAGAAGGTCCGGAAGCAAGCTTTGGAGCGGCAACAATTCATTTTCGAAGAAATCAAGAAACTTGAAGCAGCTGGTTTGGTCAGGGGAGTATTGCATCCAACATGGTTGGCAAATCCAGTGGTGGTGCACAAGGCGAATGGGAAATGGAGGCTTTGCATAGATTTCACAGATCTAAATAAAGCATGCCCGAAGGACCCATTCCCCTGCCGCGCATCGATCAGATAGTGGATTCCACCTCCGGATGTGATCGGCTTTCTTTCTCAGATGCCTACTCCGGATACCACCGTGTTCATAACCCCATGTGGCACGTACTGCTTCGTACGAATGCCCTTCGGGTTAAAGAGCACCGGGTACACCTTTGCAAGAGCTGTGCAAATTGGTTTTGAGCCTCAGCTGCATAGGAATATTGAAGCTTACATGGATGACATCGTGGTCAAGACCGACAAATCAATTCTCATTCAAGATTTGGAGGAGACCTTTTCAAATCTGCCCAAGATCAACTTGAAGCTTAATCCAGAGAAGTGTGTGTTTGGCATTCCCTTTTGCAAGCTACTTGGATTTTTTGTATCTCGCCGGGGGATAGAGGCCAACCCCGACAAGATCAGAGCAATTAAGCAGATCCAAGAACCCAGGACAATCAAGGATGTGAGGTGTTTAACTGGATGTGTTGCCGTGCTGAGTAGGTTCATCTCCAAGTCTGCCGAGCGCGCCCTCCCGTTCTTCAAAATTTTGAAGAAGGCAGGGCCCATGAAGTGGACCCCGGAGGCAGAAGCAGCGCTGCAGGACTTAAGAACCTACCTTTCCTCTGTTCCCACCTTGGTCGCCCCTAAACCACAAGAGCCGTTGCATGGAAGAAGGAGCAGCTACAGCTACCGCCCTCCTCGGAGAAGGATGTGAACTAGTCACAGCAGGATTGAGTGCAGATCAAGAGAAAGAAGAGCAGGGTATTGAAGGCCATCCCAAGACCGCGGTAAGGAAGAAGGTAGTGCATCGACCAATTTACTTTGTTAGCTCCCTATTACAGGGGGCTAGATCAAGGTACTCTGGGGTACAGAAATTAATCTTCGGCCTCATCATGGCCTTGAGGAAGTTGTGCCACTACTTCCAAGCCCACGAGATCACAGTTGTCACCCATTTTCCTCTGCAACACATATTGTTGAACCGTGAAGCCACCGGTAGGATAGTTGAATGGGCACTAGAGTTATCAAGCTTTGGACTAAAGTACGAAAGCACCTCAACCATTCAGAGCAGAGCACTGGTGGAGTTTATTGCAGAATGGACACCAACTCCAGATGAAGAGACGCTGGAAACAATCATCCCCGGCAAGGAAGCACCCCAAGAGTGGGTCATGTACTTTGATGGTGATTTCTCACTACAGGGTGCGGAGGCTGGCGTGCTCTTCGTCACACCCACCGGAGAGCACCAGAAGTACGTAGTCCAAATGCACTTTCCCCGAGAGCGGGCTACCAACAACACTGCAGAGTATGAAGGGCTCCTTGCCAGGCTCAGAATTGCAATAGAGTTGGGGATTGAGAAGTTGATCGTCCATGGAGATTCACAGCTGGTGGTGAGACAAATCAACAAGGATTACCAGAGCCCGTTTATGGAGGCCTATGTTGAAGAAGTGAGGAAGTTGGCGGAACACTTTGACGGATTACAAACGGATTACGTACCGCATGCGGAAAACAGCACTACTGATTATCTGTCAAAGTGTGCTGCACAAAAGCTTCTTGTGGAACCAGGAACCTTTGTCCTCCATTTGAATCAGCCATCCATATCCCCATTGGAAGTGGCTAGGAAGAGGAGGAAGCTGGACTCTGGCAAGACTTCACCGGCAGTACCTTCAGAGGTCCCTGGTAAGGGGGTTGCCGGGAACGACTCCACCTCACTTGGCGAGCCGCACTCTTCCGCAGGACCTCAGGTCTTTATGGTCGAGGCAAGCTCTCCCGTGAGTGAGGAGGTGCCATTGGCTCTAGTTGTCGAGCCACTGGCTCCAACTTGGGCACAACACATCGTCCACTACCTCCAAACCGGAGAACTTCCCGAAGAGCAAGAAGAAGCAGAAAGAGTAGCCCGGAGGGCCAGTATGTATCAGTTTGTCAACGACACGTTATACAGAAGAAGGCCCAATGGTGTGAAACTGAAGTGCATTTGCCGGGAAGAAGGAAAGGAACTATTGGCAGAAATACACAGAGGCACATGCGGCTCTCATATTGGATCAAGAGCCTTGGTTGGGAAAGCTTTCCGGCAAGGTTTCTACTGGCCCTCGGCCCTCCAAGATGCAACTGAGCTAGTCACTAGATGTGAAGCCTGCCAGTTCCACTCCAAGAATATCCATCAGCCAGCTCAAGCTCTCCACACGATCCCTTTGTCATGGCCATTTTTGGTCTGGGGGCTCGACATCTTGGGCCCCTTCCCCCATGCTACGGGGGGCTTTGAATTGTTATACATTGCAATTGACAAGTTTACAAAGTAGCCGGAGGTGGATCCTAACGGTGACATGTACCTAGGGTAGGGAAATAGACCTGATCTAAGCACCCTACCCAAGGACACTGCCCTACAGTCAAGGACATTCAAAGGACAGCATATTCTACTGAGTGAAATCACCGTAGGACACAACCCACTCGACTGAGGGTTCACCTGGATAGCCCAATTCCATTCGACCAGGATATATTCATTCGACCATACTAGAAACCACTCGGAGAACAGAAGATCTAAGGTCACTCTGAATGACAACGGTCGGGCGTTCACTCCGTAGCCTTAATGATCATTTATATGACTTTAATGCTGGTGTTACCAGTAACGTTCCCTCTTTATGTACATTGAACCCTATGTAACGGAAGAGGGCTGGAGTCCTGGCGCACTCTATATAATCCACCCCCTCCTCTGGGACAAGGGTTTGCACCCCTTGTAACTTCACGCACAATCCAATCGACCGGCCCCAGGGCACCGAGACGTAGGGCTGTTACTTCCTCTGAGAAGGGCCTGAACTCGTAAATCTTGCGTGCACAACTTCACCGTAGCTAGGATCTTGCCTCCTCATACCTACCCCCCATTCAACTGTCGGTCTTAGAACCATGACAGTTGGCGCCCACCTTGGGGCAGGTATCTTAGTGACTTTTCGGTGAGGTTGCAGTTTTTCCGATCCCCTCCGGCGGCGGTTTGGCTGAGGGCCGCGAGATCCATCTCGGCGTGCTCGCCTTCGTCGCCGACGACTCCGCCTGGCTCCAGGAGGCCCCTCTCGACTTCGAGGCGCTCCCCGTCCGTGGGGCGACGCACTTTCGCGCGTGCGTTCACGGCGTCCTTCTGCGGCAGCCGTCGACCCAGTATCGATCGGCTCCCGCAGTGTCTTCGCTCCCCGCTGTTCACCGTCACAAGCGATCCGGTCGGTCGCGGCTTCAGCGATGGGTGAAGCACGTGGTGGCACGCCAGTCGGCCACCCCCCAAGTCGCGGCAATCGAGCCCGACGAAACTCTCTACGGCCTGTTCGATCTATCGCCTCGCTCCGTAGAGACCCTGTCCGAATGCGACAGCAGCGACCCTGCAGCAGAAGTCCTGATGGTCAACTCACCGCACCGCCCCCCTGGCATGCGTCGCAACGGCGTCGGCGATGGCGGCAGTGATCCGTCGTGCGTTCACAAAGAGTACCACCCCGAAACCTTTTCTTTGCAGCAGAAGGAGGAACTTCACCGCCGCAACATGGAGGCACTCCACACGCCTATCGTTGGAGATACCTCTGAGGCTCGGGCCTTGGAGGAGGCGCGCCTGGCCACTTTGGCTGAGCGCACCCGACTGGAGAACCTTCAGCATGCACCCGACGAGCGTGCTCGGCAGCGGATCCCTGAGTCCAGTCGACGGCAGCGACAACTGTTCCCGCCCCAACCTCAGGTATACCGCACTCCGATTCAGAATCTTACAGCAGCAGCCCATATAACAGAGTCTATTCAGCCATCCCAATCGGAGGCTGGAAGAGGTTTGATGCATATCCGAGTTCTGCTCCGGGCGGCAGGAGAGCAGAACACGGCAGTGTCTCAGTCGCGGAACAGAATCCATAGCAGATCTATGGTGGCTGATACAGTCCAGTCGGCTCACAGCCCAAGATCACCTCTGAGGCATGAGGGACGTGGGCATCGCCAAGAGCAGTACTTGGGTCGGAACCATGAGCAGTATGATGATCGACTCGGCCGTGATGACCACCGTCGAGTGCCTTCGACCCCTCTGAGGGGAGGATCATATGAGCCCCGGCATTATGATGACAGGCGCCCGTACAGCGATGAGCGGAGGTTGCCAGTCGACCAAGAGAGCCAGGTTTTGATGCGAGGTCAATTTTGGTGCAATGTCTGGTCGGCAGAAACAGAGCACACAGAGAAGGGCAAGACAGAGATCGCCCGAGTGGAAGCAGAGTACATGTTTCAGGTCCCGAGTGTTTTAGCAGAGCCATCAGAGCTGCTGAGATCCCTCCCAACTTCAGGTTGGCGACTGGGGTTAGTAAGTTTACTAGTGAGTCCAAGCCTGACACTTGGCTGGAGGATTACCGAGTGGCTGTATAGATCGGTGGTGGAAACGATGAGGTAGCTATGAAGCATCTTCCTCTGATAGAGGGTTCGGCCAGAGCATGGTTGAATCAGTTGGCCCCAGGCAGTATATTCAGCTGGGAAGAGCTAGCCCGAGTGTTTGTCAGAACTTTTGAGGGTACTTGCAAACGACCAGCAGGGTTGGCTGAATTGCAACATTGCGTCCAAAAGCCGAATGAGACTTTGAGAGATTACATTCAGAGGTGGACCACTTTGCATCACACAGTGGAAAATGTATCTCAGCATCAAGCAGTTTGCGCCTTCAAGGAGGGCGTCTGGTATCGGGAGCTTAACCTGAAATTCGGTCGGACGGGAGACATGACTCTAACCCGAATGATGGAAATAGCCACCCGATACGCCAATGGAGAAGAAGAAGATCGACTCCGCGGTGGAAAGGGAAAACCAGTAGCCCAAGACACCGGAGGAGGTCGGAAGCAGAAACGCAAAGCCGAGCCAGCAGGTCCTGGTGAAGCTTTGGTCGTGAGTCAAGGAAAATTCAAGGGGAAGCCCAAAGGGCCCTGGATCCCCAAGAAGGTAAAAGATCAAGCATGAAATGATGTGTTGGATTTGCCATGTCTTCACACCAAGAAGGATGAAGAGAGTAATCTGATCTACCCCAAACATACCACTCGGCAATGTCGGCTCTTAATCCAACAGTACCGAGAGAAACAACCCAGTGAGAAAGAGAAGGAGTCTGGCAAGGACGAGGACAAGGAAGAAGACGATGATGGTTTTCCCAACGTCAATTCCACTTTGGTTATTTTTTTTGCTCACGTTGAAAGCAAAAGTCGATTGAAGGTCATCAACAGAGAAGTAAACATGGTTGCTCAGGCAACACCGGCATATTTGAAGTGGTCCAAGACACCCATCACATTCGACCAGTCCGACCATCCCCCGCGTGTTGCCACCCCCAGGAGGCAAGCGTTGGTGGTCGACCCAGTCGTTGGGGGCACCCGACTGACTAAGGTCTTGATGGATGGAGGAAGCGGCTTGAACATTCTGTATGCTGAGACTCTCCGAGGGATGGGCATTCCGATGTCCAAACTCAGCGAAAGCAAGATGCGATTCTACGGAGTCATCCCTAGGAAGAAAGCCAATTCACTCGGCCAGATCACTCTTGACGTGGTTTTCGGTGATTCAAGCAATTACCATAAGGAAAAGTTGACATTTGAAGTTGTGGATTTTCATAGTGCCTATCATGCTATTCTGGGCAGGACTGCATATGCTCATTTCCTGGCTCGACCATGTTATGTGTACCTCAAACTGAAGATGTCTGGCCCTAAGGGCGTGATCACGGTCACTGGTAATCGGCAGCGAGCAGAAGAGTGCCTCCAGAAGGGCTCAAAGATTGCCGATGAGCAAATGGCAGCAGTTGAAATGGAAGAATATAAGAAGACTGCAGATACGAGTGATTTGTTGAGAGCTAAGAAGCCTGCTTCAGATTTCGCATTTAAGTCATCTGGTGAAACAAAGGCAGTTCATATTCACCCGACTGATCCCAATGCTGCTCCGACTCATATCTCAACAACACACGACAGCAAATAGGAAGAAGCGCTCATCCAGTTCCTCCGTGAGAACTGGGACATCTTTGCATGGAAACCTTCTGACATGCCAAGTGTGCCTAGGGGACTGGCTGAGCACCGTTTGCGAGTCGACCCAAAGGTAAAAATAGTCAAAGATCATCTCTGACGGTCCCCCGTACAGAAGAGAAAAGCAATTGGCGAGGAAGTGGCTCGACTTCTGGCAGCTGAGTTTATCCGAGAGATTTATCACTCCGAGTGGCTCGCCAATGTCGTCATGGTTCCTAAGAAAGATGATTCACTCCGTATGTGTATCGACTTCAAGCATATCAATCAGGCCTGTCCGAAGGATCACTTCCCTCTTCCTCGCATCGATCAGATAGTCGACTCGACTGTGGGATGTGAGCGGTTGTCTTTCCTGGATGCATATTCTGGGTACCATCAGATCCGACTGTATGGACCCGATGAAATAAAAACAGCTTTTATCACCCCATTCGGGTGCTTTTGCTATGTCACCATGCCCTTTGGTCTCAAGAATGCTGGTGCCACATTCATGCGCATGATACAGAAGTGCCTGCTCACTCAAATCAGTCGGAATGTGGAAGCATACATGGATGACATCGTGGTTAAGTCACGTAAAGGTTCCGACCTGCTGACTGACCTCGCTGAAACCTTTGCCAATCTGAGGAGATATGATATCAAGCTCAATCCGTCGAAGTGTACGTTTGGAGTTCCAGGTGGCAAGTTACTCGGTTTCCTCGTTTCCGAACGTGGGATCGATGCAAACCCAGAGAAGTTGGTGCAATACTCCGAATGAAACGCCCCTGTGCGGTACACGACGTTCAGAAGCTTACTGGTTGTTTGGCCGCTTTGAGTCGATTCATCTCTCGTCTCGGTGAAAAGGCATTGCCTCTTTACCGACTGATGAAGAAATCTGATAAGTTCGAGTGGACTCCTGAAGCTGACGCAGCGTTTGCAGAGCTCAAAACCCTGCTTTCCACCCAGCTGGTGCTCGCTGCTCCAATCAGAAAAGAGCCTTTACTGCTTTATATTGCAGCCACTGGACAAGTCGTCAGTACAGTACTCATGGTCGGGCGGGAAGAAGAAGGCAAGGCCTACAAGGTTCAATGCCCAGTGTGTTATATTTCCGAAGTTTTAACCCCATCCAAGCAGAGATATCCACATTATCAGAAGCTTGTCTACGGGATTTACTTGACCACAAAGAAAGTTGCGCACTACTTCTCAGATCATTCAATTATAGTCGTCAGCGACGCTCCATTGTCAGAAATTTTAAACAACAGAGATGCAACTGGTCAAGTGGCTAAATGGGTGATTGAACTCCTTCCATTGGATATCAAGTTCGAGGCAAAGAAAGCAATCAAATCCCAAGCAATAGTAGATTTTTCTCGTCGAGTGGATTGAACAGCAGCTGCCGACTTAGATTCAGTCGGAACATTGGACTATGTTCTTTGACAGGTCCAAGATGTTGAATGGTTCAGGTGCTGGGGTAGTCCTGGTATCCCCGCGAGGCGACAAGCTCAGTTATGTTCTCCAGATTCACTTTGACTCCTCCAACAATGAAGCTGAATATGAGGCACTTCTGTACGGATTGCGTATGGCCATTTCACTCGGCGCCCGGCGCCTGATGGTTTACGGTGACTCGGATTTGGTGGTCAATCAAGTGATGAAGGAATGGGACGTGAGGAGTCCAGCTATGACTGGTTATTGCAATGCAGTGAGGAAACTGGAAAAGAAGTTTGAGGGGTTAGAGCTTCACCATATAACCCGACTGAAGAACCAAGTAGCCGATGACCTGGCAAAGATAGGTTCCAAGAGGGAGCCTATTCCCAGCAATGTGCTTTTGGAACATATTCACACACCGTCCGTTCAAGAGGATCCCTTCACAGAAGAGGCGCCACAGCCTAAGAGCTCCACTGATCCGACTGAAGTTGAAATCCCAGCCGTGGTCGACTTGATCATGGAAGTTTTGGTCGTTATTCCTGATTGGACAGTGTTGTACATTGCATATATTCTCAGGAAAGAACTCCCAGAGGATGAAGAAGAGGCTCGTCAGATTGTCCGTCGATCCAAAGCCTTTACTGTGATAGGTGGACAGCTTTACAGAGAGAGTGTTACTGGAGTCGCTCAGAGATGCATCACACCAGAAGAAGGCCGAATGATCCTCAATGATATCCACTCGGGGACCTGTGGTCACCATGCGTCCTCTCGGACCATCGTGGCCAAAGCATACCGAGCGGGGTTTTACTGGCCACGTGCTAATGATATGGCAAAAGAAATAGTCGACAAGTGTGAGGGCTGTCAGTTCTACTCCAACATGTCCCACAAGCCTGCATCAGTCTTGAAGATCATTCCACTCGTCTGGCCATTTGCTGTTTGGGGATTGGATATGGTTGGACCTCTGAGGACTGGCAGGAGTGGCTTCACCCATCTGCTCGTAGCAGTCGACAAGTTCACCAAATGGATTGAGGCTAAACCTATCAAAAACCTTGAATCAAGTACTGCTATCAGCTTCATCAGAGAGTTAACTTTCAGATATGGAGTTCCACACTGCATCATCACAGATAATGGGTCAAACTTTGATTCAGATGATTTCAGAGCTTTCTGCGCTTCCCAAGGCACTCGGGTCGACTATGCTTCAGTCCCCCACCCACAGTCGAATGGGCAAGCGGAGAGAGCAAACGGTTTGATCCTCAAAGGGCTGAAACCTCGATTGATGTGGGACCTCAAGCATGCATCAGGCACTTGGGTCGACGAGCTACCATCAGTGCATTGGGGATTGAGAACAACTCCCAATCGGTCGACTGGTCGGACTCCCTTCTTCTTATTGTATGGGGCTGAGGCTGTACTTCCGAGTGACTTGCTTCACAATGCACCCCGAGTGGAACTTTTCTCAGAAACTGAAGCAGAACAAGCTCGACAAGACGCTGTTGATCTTCTGGAGGAAGAGAGAGAGAGATGGCCTTGATCCGGTCGACTATCTATCAGCAAGACCTTCGTCGATTATACGCCAGAAGTGTGAGAGGTCGAGCGTTTCAGGAAGGTGACCTAGTGCTCAGAATGGATCGGCAACGGCCACACAAGCTTGCTCCCGTTTGGGAAGGTCCCTTCATCATCACCAAGGTGCTCCACAACGGAGCATATCACCTCTACAATGTGGAGAACAATAAAGACGAGCCACGCGCTTGGAACGCGGAGCTTCTCCGCCGTTTTTATACGTAAGTCATTCAGACTATCGAGATGTAATAAGAAGTACCTTTTAGTTTGTTTATCAAAGACACAGTTTTACAGTCTCCTAAATGGTTGCCGTTGCTTATACATGTGTTTAAAATCCCCCAGTGGGTGGCTTAGTTGCGAATCCATTTCGCCTAAGTTTCAAAAACAAACTCCGAGTGAAGAGCAATCCTCTCACTTGGAGACTTAGCCACGAATCCGATTCGCCTAAGTTTGAAAAATCCTACCGAGTGAGGAGCAAGCTTCTCACTCGGGGGCTTAGCTGCAGTTCTGTACTCGCCTAAGATTGAAAAAATCCTACCGAGTGAGGAGCAACCCTCTCACTCGGAGGCTTAGCTGCAGTCCCGCACTCGCCTAAGTTCAAAAAATCCCAGCGAGTGAAGAGCAACCCTCTCATTCGGGGGCTTAGCTGCAGTCCCGTACTCGCCTAAGTTCAAGAAATCCCACCGAGTGGAGAGCAACCCTCTCACTCGGGGGCTTAGCTGCAGTCCCGTACTCGCCTAAGTTCAAAAAATCCCACCGAGTGAGGAGCAACCCTCTCACTCAGGGGCTTAGCTGCAGTCCCGTACTCGCCTAAGTTCAAAAAAAAATCCCACCGAGTGAAGAGCTACCCTCTCACTCGGGGGCTTAGCTGCAGTCCCGTACTCGCCTAAGTTCAAGAAATCCCACCGAGTGAAGAGCAACCCTCTCACTCGGGGGCTTAGCTGCAGTCCCGTACTCGCCTAAGTTCAAGAAATCCCACCGAGTGAAGAGCAACCCTCTCACTGGGGGCTTAGCTACAGTCCCGTACTCGCCTAAGTTTGAAAAATCCCACCGAGTGAAGAATGATTCTCTCGCTCGGGGACTTGGCCACAAGTACAATGGCGCTCCATCCTGATCTGCAAGGACGACGAGGTGCAGGTCGACTATGACCTTCTCCTCAGAGCTGCGCCACAAGTACAATGTGCGCTCCTCCTGATCGGCAAGGACGATGAGGTGCAGGTCGACTACGACCTTCTCCCCGGAATTGCATCACAAGCATAACGTGCGCTCCATCCTGATCCGCAAGGACGATGAGGTGTAGGTCGACTGCGACCTTCTCCTCGGAACTGCGCCACAAATACAAACAAGAACAAAAGCCTGTTCCGAGTGAAGATTCAAGTTCCACTCGGAAATAAAGACAATCATATTAAAGTTCAGATAAATCCCACGAGGTTCCCGACCGCAGATTAAAGTACTCGGGCTTCAGGCCCGAAGGAGTTTAACGGTTACAAAACCACTTGGCATACCGAGGCAAATTTAAACGGATCATAAAAGAGTTTGTTCACTCCGCAGTAGGAGGGCTAGCAGGCTCGTCGAACTCATCCAGGTCGATTCCATCAGCAATCCGAGTGGCAGCAGCAATGAAAGTCTCCATGAAGGACTGGAAGTCAAGCCTCTTGGTGTTGGCAACCTTGATCGCTGCTAGCTTCTCTTCTTTGGCTTCCTTGCAGTGAACATGAACCAGAGACAGAGCCACGTCAGCACCACACCGAGCAGAAGACTTCTTCCATTCCTGCACTCGACCGGGGATCTCATTGAGTCGAGTCATCAGAGACTCGAGGTCATTCTGGAGCGTCGCCCATGGACAGAGCGTTGTGTCGATCCGCGACACCGCAACCTTCAGTCAAGTGAGGTAGTCGACGATGCTAGCAAGACGAGATTCCAGTCAGAGCACATTAATGGCAGCTTCATCCTTGACAGGGGAGTTGATGGGGTCCAAGCTCGTTTCGATTTGACCAGTCTCTGCCTCGAAGTTTTGACAGAATTCTGCGCTCACAGAGAAGCAATGAGTCGACGGTTTTACGACTAGTCGACAAAAGCAAATCAATCAGACGAAGACAAATACCTTCAAGCATGAGGAATAACTTCTTGGCGAGTTCTCCCAGATAATTCTCCAGCTCGTCTCTCTTGCGGGAGATGTCTTCCACCTTGTTAGTCAGGGTCCCTTTGTCCTTCTTGAGTCGAGTCACCTCTTTGTTGGCTTCATCAAGAGCAGCCTTTAATTTGGTGTTCTCTTCCTCCAGCTTTCCGACTGAAGCCAGCTTCTTGTCGGCGAGTGTCGTTTTGTCTTCTGCCATTTTCTGTGCGGCCGCAAGATCAGAGTCCTTCTTCTCCAAAGCTTGTCTCATTGTTTCTACAAAGAATAACATTCGACTTAGAAAAAGGAAGGAAAAGATGGCAGGAGAATCAGTCAACAAGTTTTTCATACCAGCAGCATCATCCTTAGCCTTCTGCAAATTCGTCTTGGCCAACTCCAAATCAAGATTGAGCTGGATTTGCTTCTGCTCCAAGTCGGCAAACCGAGCTCCAAGTTCACAAGATTTCTGTGGACAGAAGATAGTCAGTCGACAGACACAAAGATTGGTTGCCTCCGAGCAATAAAATAACAAGTTCTAAGAGTTCTAAGACTACTGCCGAATCAAACATTCAACAGTAGTCTCGGGGACTACACCCAGTGGGTGCACTCAGCGTGCCCCCACTGGTTCGACTTTTCAATTGACTTGGTCCGTCCAGTCGAAAAAAAGAGAGAAAAAAAGATATTACTTGTTCTCAGACCATAGCCGACTGCTCGCAGTCGACTACGGTCTCGGGGACTACACCCAGTGGGTGCACTCAGCGTGCCCCCACTGGTCCAGGTTCCACTCGACATGATCTGCGTAGACCGAGTGGAAAAGTTCTGTTCAAAGACCCCCGCCGAATCAAACATTCGACAGTGGTCTCGGGGACTACAACCAGTGGGTGCACTCAGCGTGCCCCCACTGGTTCAAAGATTCAATCGACGCAACTTAGTGGACTCAAGAGGAAAAACTATTCAATAGAAATTGAAACACCCAGTGGGTGTACAGATGTAAAGTGCAGACTGACAAATAGATGCATAGTAAAAGTTTTTCAGGTAGCATGTCCTAATAGAACAAGCGTTAAGCTAGGAGATCAGTCGGAAATCAACTAACCTGGACATTGGCCTGGAGGGCTGAGCTAGCATCATAGGCAGCTTGGCTGGTTTCGCACACCACTTTCATCTGCTCCATCATCAGACTCGCCTGGCGTATAGCTTCTTTGGCGGCGCTCACTTGGTCCTCTTGGACGTGATGGGCGGCGAAAAGTGAAGACGGCCGATCAGCTGGAGCCTGTGCAGTCGACGCTGAAGGTTGTGCACTTGACAGTGGAACGACAAAAGTAACAGAAGCCCTGTTGAGGTCTCAAGACTGCTGAATCACTGGTTCCGTCACCGGCGTCGACTGGGGCATCTTGCTAATTGGCGCCTTCTTGCCCGAAGTCCTGCCCTTTCTTCCCGTGGGCCTCTGTGGCACATCTTCGTCGTCGTCTGGAAGTTCAATGACATTGGGTGGGGCTACAATGGAACCGATCGCAAGAGTTCAGTCAGCCGTTAAAGTGGCTGATAAGTAAAGACAAGATGACAAGAGTTATACCCGCGTTGGAAGTGATTGCGTCTTCCATCTCCTCATCATCATCATCTTTATAAACAGAAGTCCCAGAGGTAGCAGCACTGCAAATTTCAAAATTCACTCGGTCAGGCCTTCCGAGGTGAGTCGACCAAAGATCAAGTCATGCCAAACTAAGAAGTCGAATTCAAAGATTACCCAGAAGCAATGGGGACAGCCACTTTGATCTTGGGCAAGGCCTTCCGAGGTTTTGACGGCCCGACTTTGGCTACTTCGGAGCCTTCTCAGTCGGCACGTGAGAAGACGTCCGAGTGCACTTTGAAGTCTGTCCAGTCTGTGCAGTCGCTTTGCCACGGATACTTGTTGGGTCATGGGTATGCTTGGATCGCCTTTCGGCGCAAGGGGCGAGTCTACTTCCTCACCACCGCTTGAGTTGTCACTCTCATCGTCTTCCCGTCCATCAGAATGCCAGTCGCCGCTGTCACCCCTGCTCGCTTCTCCCTCTGGCTCCTGCTCCTGCTCCCCGTTGGGCATCGAATACATCTCGGTATAAATCTGCAAGACACAGAGTTGACCGGGTATCAGTCGGTTTCAAAAGTAATTACATGTAAGAACAAAAAGACACTCGGAAGGAAACAGTCGGACCTTGTCTGGTTCGTTGATGTGGTCGAATGGAGGGACCCTCCTAGACCCCCTGGGCTTGTCCTTGCTGCCAGTGATGCCCTACAACCACTGCGCCACCGTCTCCTCATCGACTTCTTCCGGGTGGATCCGGGTGTTGTCTTCAATACCCGAGTACGTCCGCATTGGATGATCGCGGGCTTGGAGTGGCTGGATACGTCGACCGAGGAATACCTATAGCAAGTCCATGCCAGTCACACCATCGTGGACAAGTTGGACTACTCAATCAACCAGCATATTCACCTTCACTTTCTCAGCTGGAGTCACTTTCAAGGGGGAGGGTTTCTCAACTCGATCCATGGAAAACAGGGGAAGGCCAGTCGACTGTCCAGGAGTTGGCTGGTCCTTGCAATAGAACCAGGTCGAGTGCCAACCCCTGACTGACTCGGGAAGAATCATAGCTGGGAAAGTGCTTTTACCCCTCATATGGATTCCTAAACCTCCACACATCTGGATCACGTGTGTCCTCTCATCACTCAGATTAGCCTTTTCTACAAACTGAGAACGACAAGTGAAAATGTGCTTGAAGAGACCCCAGTGCGGTCGATACCCCAGAAAGTTCTCGCACATGGACACGAATGCAGCCAGGTATGTGATGGTGTTGGGAGAAAAGTGATGAAGTTGGGCTCCAAAGAAATTCAGAAAACCCCGAAAAAAGGATGTTGGGGCAAAGAGAAACCGCGGTTGACGTGAGTGGAGAGAAGGACACACTCACCCTCTTGCGGCCGCGACTCGGTCTCGTCATCCGGAAGCCGCCAAGAGCCGTGGGGAATCAATCCCCCTCCTCCAGATCCTCCAGATCCTCTTGCTGGATCATGGAGCGAATCCAGTCGCCCTGAATCCAGCCGGGCGGCAGGCCGGATCTCGACGACGTTCCTCCCCGGCTCGTCTTCTTGCCCTTCGCCTTCGCCATCGCCTTCTTCGCACGTTCCAGAGCCGCCGTCTTGTCCTTCGCCATTGCTGCAGGTTGCGCTCGGGCTGGGCGGCGGCGTTGAGGGATGAGGCGGACGCAGTGGAGAAGCAGAGGAGGAAGGAAGGAAATGGGGCGCACCGTGCAAAGGCACCGGCCCAAACGCCTTATATGGGCTTGTTCCCCGAGTGACTGACTTGTGGGCCCACGCAATCCTGTCAAATCCCCTAACAGTCGCGCCCACGGTACGTGGCGAAAAAGGTGGCGTGGGGATCGAGGCGCCCCTGCCTAATCCACTCCGATTACCACGGCCCTCTTCGCCCCGCGCGCTTCCCCAAATTTCGAATCCCGCGAGATCCGGGAACGGCAGAGCAGTCAATCATGCCGAAGATTTTATACCATATTAAACACTCAAAGCTTATCAACAAAGTTCACTCGACAACTTCTGAATGGCTCAAGGCGACTGAAAATGAAGTCGAAGTTTTTGCATGGTTCACCAATCCAAGTAAAGTGCATCCGCAGCATGGAAGTTGGGTCGGAACCACCTTCAACTCCATCTCCACTCGGACCCAGAACCATTCGGGGGCTAATGATGGTGACACGTACCTAGGGTAGGGCAATAGACCTGATCTAAGCACCCTACCCAAGGACACTGCCCTACAGTCAAGGACATTCAAAGGACAGCAGATTCTACCGACTGAAATCACCGTAGGACACAACCCACTCAATTGAGGGTTCACCTGGATAGCCCAATTCCATTCGACCAGGATATATTCATTCGACCATACTAGAAACCACTGGGAGAACAGAAGATCTAAGGTCACTCTGAATGACAACGGTCGGGCGTTCACTCAGTAGCCTTAATGATCATTTATATGACTTTAATGCTGGCGTTACCAGTAACGTTCCCTCTATGTACATTGAAACCTATGTAACAGAGGAGGGCTGGAGTCCTGGCGCACTCTATATAAGCCACCCACCTCCTCTGGGACAAGGGTTCGCACCCCTTGTAACTTCACGCATAATCCAATCGACTGGCCCCAGGGCACCGAGACGTAGGGCTGTTACTTCCTCTGAGAAGGGCCTAAACTCGTAAATCTTGCATGCACAACTTCACCGTAGCTAGGATCTTTCCTCCTTATACATACCCCCCATTCTACTGTCAGTCTTAGAACCACGACAGATCCCATGAGGAAGGTGACTGCACGGTCAGCTATCAAGTTCTTGAAGGGATTGGTGTGTCGTTTCGGAGTACCCGCCAGAGTCATCACTGACAATGGCACCCAATTCACAAGCCGCAACGTCATGCAATACGTTCATTCCTCGGAAGCAAGGTCTCATTCACCTCTGTTGCCCATCCCAGAAGCAACGAACAAGCTGAGAGGGCGAACACTGAAGTGCTATGAGGACGCAAGACAAGAACAATTGATAGGCTATAGAAGTGTGGCAAGCGATGGATCGGCGAGCTGTCGGTGGTTCTTTGGTCCCCTCCATACGACACAAAATCGAGCTACCGGCCAGACTCCATTCTCCCTAGTCTATTGGGCAGAAACAGTGCTCCCCACGGAACTCATATACGGGTCACCTCGAGTATTTGCCTACGATGAAGTAGCGCAAGAACAACAGCGGCGTGACGATGTTGTGCTACTTGAGGAGAACCGTCTCCGGGCTGTTGTACGTATTGCACGATACCAGCATGCAATGCATCACTATCACAGCCGCAGGGTCCATGCCCGAAGTCTTGAGGAAGGCGACCTTGTCCTTAGGCGTGTTCAGTCCACCAAGGGTTCCAACAAGTTGACGCCAAAGTGGGATGGCCCTTACTGGGTAGCACGAGTCACCAGACCTGGCACGGTCCATCTGGAGACCGAAGATGGCATCAATGTGCAAAACTCATGGAATATTGATTATCTTCGTAAGTTCTACCCGTAAGGCGCAGCTGCCGGGCCCTGCCCCGGCAGCCACCATTTTGTACAAGCCTTGCCGATGTTGCATGTAACCCTTTGTACAAAGCTAGGAGCAGACCCTGAGCAGCAAATAAATAAATGAAGCGTTGGCCCCCCCTAAAACTTGCATGCATGCATAGCATAACATGAACTTGTCGTGAGCATGTAGATGGGATCATATGTAGCTATTGCTTCCATCTGCACTAACTGCAAGACTCTTGCCGTGGACTCAAACCCGGAAAGAAGAAAAGGGAACAAGCCTACATATCGATCCCCGACAAGCCAAACAGATAAGTTATCTTTTTATCCATGCGTGTCTTTGTAAGAAGAAAACTTGTGCATAGAGAAACCTTGTCGCCTTTGAAGCATTTGTGCTCCCATCCTTTGACCCAAACGTTGCTTCGGTCAGGAAGGTTGTAGTGGCATTTGACAAGAAAAAGGTTGACAAGGAGCCGGTCGCTCTCCATGTTTTTTAAGCCCGGCAACCCGGCCTCCGCGGCAATGATGGAAGGCACCGGCAAGATAGCTTGCCGAGGAAACTCATTTACTTAAAAGTATAAAGGTGTTCATCCTTTGCATGGATATGTTACATGCACAAGTACCCAGCAAGGCTTGTCTTTTTCATTAATATGCTCATAAGCAAGTACAGATCTTACAGAACACAAACATGGATAAAACATATTACATATTTAGACTAAAGTTTGGCAAGTGCCTACGTGTTTTAGACTGAAAAAAGATAAGTGCCCCGTAATCCCTTTCTTGTCCCTCTCCTCCTAGGAACTACGGTGGGAGGTGAAGAGGGAAAAAGGAGCGCCTGGGCAGAAGCCCAGCCTGACCCCGTCAGGCCCCATGGGACGGAGCCTGACAAGATCAGGACGGCGCGGACGAAGGTGATGGTGAAGAGAACGGCGGAGAGATCCTCTGGTCACCGCCACCAGGGCCAGCAGGACGCGGCAGGGCGAACGAAGCCGAAGCCCACGAGGAAGCCTGTTGTGGTCCATCTGGAAGGCTGCTGGAGGAGCCGGAGACACCATCCACACCTCCACATCCAACTCCCCGGCAAATCGCCTTGCCGAGGAGGAGAAGCAGGTGCAGATGGTGGTGCCGCCGACTGACTTTGACGGTGCGGCTGTTGTTCAGCCGGAGTCAGAGCCGTCGTCCTCCTCATTGGCTCCGCCGTCATCGCCGCACTATCCTCCTCATCGCTATCGCTCGAGGAGGAGCTTTCGTCGTCGGTCGAGCTCTCCGCACAGCACCCGAACGCCCGAAGACCTTGACAGAGAGCATGGTGGTGTCCATTAGCTTGAAAGGAAGAACGTGCCCCGCCGCCAAGTTGTGTGCACGTGCGAAGGTCTTCTAGCCACGCCTGAGAAGCATGACATGGGGAGCGGGGAACTCCATGTCCGCCCGCTTGCTGCCATTGCAACAGCCCCTCATGTGCAGCCTCAGCCCTGGTGGTTGTTCGACCTCCATTACCCTCGTGAATGGGGTAGGAAGCCAAAGGCAGCTGCGTGGGGGCCCATGCAGCTTGACGATGAACTCCAATGGTTGGTTCCCGATGTGGCCTTCATTTGGGTTTTGCATTGCCAAGGGAGGCGCGATCAGGGCGCCACCTCGCCCTCCTCGGCCTCGGGCGCCACGATGGTCACGGCCGCGTCCTGTCCCACCTCCCCTTACAGTGGGCTCTGCCTCCACGTCCCCAGCGGGAGGAGAGAGGCATTGTCGAGCATAAACCCATGTCGCCATCGCCGGGGCACCACTGCGCCCTCTCCCCCTTGCCATGGTGGAGAGATGATACCAGAATGAAGAAGGAAGCGATAGGTGTGAGTCAGCACCTCGCCCACATTCCCTTTTATAGGCGAGCGAAGCCGGGGGCTGGCTCCTCACCAAGGGGGCGACTGCCCCATTCTGCCAATCTGACTCCTCTATGCCAGAAATGGCGCACAGAATCAAGACCGACCCCCTGCGCCAATCCATGATGCCTGGCTTTCTGCCATGGCGTTAATTCCTGCGCCCTCCGCGTCCGCCACCAACCCTGCGCAATGCATGCAACACACGTGGTGGAGGCACCAGGAGCGGGGAAGCTAGTGGAATGGCAGTTATTTCCCTGTGAACGTGGGACGTGGGTAGCCCACATATCGTGGCTTAAATCTCCCCCATAACGTCTTGCACGACGCGTAGAAAAATTGGAAACTGACTCAAGCATAGGTTAATGGGGAAGCAGGGAAAATATCAAGGAATGAGCTACCACAAGTCCTCTACCTATGTACTTGATAGAGCCTACCCCAACGACGCTCGGCAACACGTTCGGGCCAGGCCCGGGGGCTCATGTCGGTGCAACAAACCTTGGCATATGTTGCCCAGACTGTACACAGGCACGGAGGCAAGGTTACTACAGCAAGACAAGACCAAGCTGAAGAGATAGCTCTTTGAGAAATCAAAGGGAGGATCAAGAAGACCAAGACAAGACAGAAGATCAAGATATCACTAAGGAAAAACCTCCCTTGCAGGGCAGGCGAGCCCGGTCAGGTCGAGGCTACATCGAAGACAAGTCTCAAGATTTCCCCGGCAAGCTTGCCGGGGACGCCGAGGGCGGATCGCCCTGCCAAGGCACCACCGCTCCACCGCACAGCGACGCAAGTCAGTAATCAGTGTGGTGTCTAGTCCCCAAGTGATTAAGTGGTTTGTCATTTGGCACGTGGCAGCCATTTGGGGAGAAGATTCACCCTGCATGACACCCGTCCAGAGGCGTGTCAGGCGAACACGGAGAGAGACGGCTTGTAACATCCCAAAATTCTAAATTTTGGAATGTTATATTAAATAAATAGATTTGATTGATTGTTTGATTGTGGTGTGGTTGCTTGTGTGAAATTGAGTGAAATTTAAAACTTTTTCAAAGTTAACTAAGAGGGAATAAAAGGACTTTCCCAAACTTTCATTTTGCATTTATGATCTCCATGAATTCAAATTCTTTTCAAATACAAAACCCTAAAGAGAAGATGATATGACTTCTTCCATTTAATTAAATGATAAAGGGTTTTGAAAAGATTTGAATTTCATTTGGAAAAATTTCAAATTCAGAAACTTTAAGCAACTCAATGATTTTCATGAGAGAAGATAAAATGGCTTCTTCAAAACATATGAAATATGAGTTGGGAGTTTAAAAGAATCAAATTTAAAGTCCTTGTGAAATTATTTTCAATTTGGAGTTATTTGGTTTTTATTCAAATTATTTTTCTCCAAAAATAAAATATATGGTAAATAGGGTAAAATGATTCCCTATAGTAGAAAATTGGAGAAAAATGGTTTTGAAATCATTTTGTTATTTTAAAATATTTCTATCTGATTTTTAAATGAACCAGTAGCACTGATTGCTTTATTTAAATTGTTGTGGATTTTATTTGACATTACAAAAATGTTCATGTTCTAGAAAAATTGTTTCTAAAAAATTTTGATATATAATATGCCTATATATCATTTTTATTACTTGTTGTTTATTCTTATTTTTGTTGTCTATAAAACTGTTTTTGTTTAATGTTTCCTCTACCGAACTGGGCCAGCCCAGCCAATCGGGCCAGGCCAAGCCCAGCCCAGCTGCTTCACACGTGCCCGAGGCCCCGTTGAGACGGCCACCCGACCCGCGCCCCTTTCCCCGCTGCCACCGACGGGTGGACCCCGCTTGTCATCTCCCTCCTCTGTCTCCTTCTTTCGTGTTCATCACGGACAGAGAGCCCCCGATCCCAAATCTCGCCCGATTCGATCCGTTTGTTGCCCCTCGCGCAAGCCCAACCCCCTATAAATACTTCCCACCTCATCGTCGTCCGATTTTCGCGAAAACCTTGATCTACCGTGCCCTAGGGAGTCCTCTCGAGCTCGCCGGAGCTCGCGAAGCTTCACCGAGCTCCGCCACCTTACCACGCCTCCACCCGCCCCTTCCGACCACCTCCGCCGTCACCATCGATCTCGCCTTTCCACCTGCACCTCCCCGTGCCCTCGGAAGAGCCCGAGAACCACCGGAGCCCCTGCACCACCCGCAAATCCCTCGCCGGAGAAGCTTTTTGCCGCCACGCGCCATTGCTCGCCGGCATCGCCTCCGACCTCCCCAAGACCCGCCCACACCATCATCGTGCTCCCCTCCCTCTACTGCACCTACCCAAACACTCTCCTGAGCCCCAGAACCACCGGAGTGCCGCCCTCGAGCTCTCCCGAGTCGCCAGAGCCCGCGAGCACCGCCGTCACCACCTCGCCTCGTCCCGACGTACCCGAGTCCCGCCGAGACCACCCCCGGACTCGCCTTTCTCCGCCGTGTCCGCCTGACCCCTCCATCACCGCTGGCGATTGCCGGAGACGTCGCCACCGTCAACCACAAGAGCTGACCTCTCCGTCGTCTTCGTCTCACCGCCGCGGTAAGCCCTCGACCGTCTGATCTAGTTTCGATGCTGTAGATTAGATCTGCTAGTTTTTTTCTTGCAAACCGTTATTTTCTAAGTAGCGAACGTTCGCTAGGTTAGGTCTTCGTAGCGAACGGTTTCGTTCGTTAGATTCTCGTAGCGTACATTCGTCCGGATTTTCTTTTTCTTTTTAATTTTCGGCCAGGGACCTAGATGCAAATAGTTTTCTTCGCAGATTAGTCCCTGATCTTTAAACGATCACAACATTTTGCTCGTTTATCCAAATCCAATGAAACCAACGCCCACTTCTTCGTTATGATTCCCTCTATCCATATAATGAACTTGAACATATTTTTTAAAATTTAAAATTTGATTTCAAACAGATTTGAAACTCAAACTTCTTTTGTTCATAACTCGAGTTTTATAACTCCGATTTGATTGATTCTTTTTGCTAATTGAAGCTCTTGACCTAAACTTTCTGATAAGGACAAATTCACCCAATTTTGGTACTGTTAGAAATTTGTTTCTGTTGCAAGAGTTAATTGCCTGTTTTCGAAGTTTTCCGAGTTCTTTTCTTCGATTCTTTTACATGATTGCTTATGTGTGGTTACTATTGCTTGCTTACGATAGATTGATCGGAGTGTAACGAGTAGAACTATCAAGAGTTATGAGTGCGAATCATCTTCATCAACAGTACAAGGCAAGTAACACTTTCATCATATCCCTTTATTACCCAGTTTTTATGCATTAGTTTCAACCCTTAAACATTGCATGAGTAGGATCTGATTAACATGTGGGTATTGGGAAGTAGTTGACGAGGTAGAACCTATTGTCTTATATTCAAACCTTGGGAGTTACTACGTTATGCTTATACTGCTATGCTATGCTCCTAGACGTGGTTTGGTTTGAGTGATTCATGACAGATGTAAGTATTATTATGAATTAAGGGAGAACTTAAGGTGGCTACTTAAATACACATCTGGGTGGATTGTTTATGGGCACCTGGGGAATTCCAGTGTTATCCAAGGAGATCCCGGGGAACCCGTGTATCATCCTATGGTTTGCCACCCAGGCTCAAAGGGAGCCACAAGCCATTATGGGCTCTGGCATAGTTGAGTATGTTGTGTGACCTCTTTCAGTGGTAAACTAGCAGATGAAGGGCATGTAGGTGGTACGGTTTACCCGTCGAAAGAGTTAATGCTTCTGAAAGACTGTGTCTTGGTCATCTGTTTATAAAACATCATGCAGTGCAAGAAATACAATGGAGGAGATCGAGTCTTGTGGGGAAAAGTGTGCAAACTAATCATGATTAGTCGTGTCCCCAGTTATGGACATCTTGAGTATCTGGTGCTTGAATTATTATGTTGATCTCATCACTTTACTTAATTAATTTATTGGGTTATTGATTACTAATTTGGGATTGAGATGGGGTTACCATTCTCAATGTTTTCAACAAACTTTGTAGTTAAATAAAATATATTCCTTTGTTGTAGGGAAAAATTAGCTTTATGCAAAATTAAACTTAGAGCCTCCACCAGCCAAATATGCATGTAGTGATAGCCATTATTCAGCATTACTCTACGTGAAATTGCCAGTACATTCAATGTACTGACCTACATGGCTGCAACGTCTCATGTTGCACGAATCTTACGACGAGTAAGTGATATGTTAGGGTTACGATGTCTACACTCAACTTTGTCGTTGGTGTTGTTGGGACTCCACAACCTTGTTGTTACTTCCGCTATATAGATTGAGGTAATAGTATTTACGTTACTTTATACATGTGATTTACCTCTATTATAAATCCTCGAGTACTGTGTGTGTCAGCATACCGATCCAGGGATGACACTTAAGCACAAAGACTTCGATCCATTTGGGTCGGGTCTCTACACGGCTAAAGTCGTGCGGCGGGGCTTGCCGAGCTACTTCCACGATGTGACACTAAGCGGTGCATTTAATGAGCCTTGTCATGTCTATAGAGTTAGGTATGATAGCACTATTTGCTATCTAATCAGTGTATAATGACTGATTTGCCATTGTGGTAACCCCTTAGCCTATAAAAGGAGGGCCATGGTGACCTAAAATAGGATTGGGACCTTTGTACACTCTTATGCGTATAGCTGCTCTCCCCGAGGCGACCTTGCCGGGCTTGAGCGTTGCGTGTTCGTCATGGTCCTCCATCCAATCCACCAAAGCAGGAGTAGGGTTTTACGCTTCGCAGCGGCCCGAATCTGGGTAAAAACCACTATGTCACCATTGTCGTGCTGCCCTACGGCCTCCGCTCTATGTGCAACGTGCCCCTCCGCCATGCCGAACCACAAGGGGGCAATGGCCCCATAGGTGATCGTTTTCTGCCACGACATGAAGCTAAACAGTAAGTGAGGGTGAAGTGATAGAACCAGTTGCTTGGCGAAGACAAGGATTTGGTAGACCAGTTCCAGTTGTTGTGACAACTGTATGTCTGGTTAGGGAGGCTGAGATTGAACTCAGAAGACCACGTCTTCACCTTATTCCCATTGAGCTAAGGACACCTAGTCCTCGCCCAATCACTCTAGTAAGTCTTCGAGGTAGACTTCAAAACCTTCACAGACTTCATTCACCGGCGATCCACAATGGCTCTTGGATCCTCAGAACGCCATGCCTAACCGACTGGAAGATACACAGTCTGCAAGTGTAATAAGTCATCAGATCATGCGGACAGAAAGACTTCAGTGATGCCTAACACCCTTTGGCTCTGGGTGTTTTGGGCTTTGTCCTTGCAAGGTTTCTCTCTCAAAGGCTTCGGAGGTGGGTTTCTCTCAAACGACAAAAGCCGTGCACTAACTCTGAGCAGCCACCAATTTATCGTGTAAGGGGTGGGCTATTTATAGCCAGGAGGCAACCCGACATGATATGTCCGAAATGACCCTGGGTCACTGAGGAACTGACACGTGTCCAACATTCGGATTTCAAACACACGCGGTAGCTTGACATGGGCTACAAGCAAAGCTAACTCATCCAACTCTGGATAAGATTTTCTCTCATTGTCTTCACTCGAAGACATAGGATTTTGGTTGAGCATCACTTCAGTCTTCTGACATTGTTCACCTGGACCCCAGTTAACAGTTCGGTGGTTCCTATGACTCAAGAAAGAAGAAAATGAAACTATGAAAGAAATTATGTCTTCGCACTCCATAGTCTTCACGTGATCATCTTCACAGGTCATTATCTTCAACGTGAATGTCTTCATGAACCACCATTGTCTTCAATGTCTTCATATATTTTTAGGGGCCATCTCTGGTAGGTAAACCGAATCAATGAGGGACTTCTACCTGTGTTGTCCTGCAATTCTCACAAACACATTAGTCCCTCAACCACGTTTGTCGTCAATACTCCAAAACCAACTAGGGGTGGCACTAGATGCACTTACAATCTCCCCCTTTTTGGTGATTGATGACAAACTGGTTGAAGTTTTCAACGGGGATAAAAATATGTGAAAGTTAAAGAACGCGGTCATTGGCTTCATGAAGTTGAAAGCGCTCCCCCTGAAGATGTGCATATAAGTATTTTACTTTGAATGCAAATGCACATGGCAGGTTCTGTTCTGTGGAGACCTCCTTCAATTCATGAAGACAATTCATCGTGCATTCAAATATGTAAGGAAGATAATGAAATGCACAATGAGAAATGGGCGTCTGCAGAATGACTTCATGCGGCATTTATCACTTCAATTGAAAGGATCGATATAGTTGACTAGAGGGGGGTGAATAGGCAACTAACAATTTTTAGCTTTTCTTTACAAATTTAAACTTTGCATCAAAGTAGGTTGTCTAGATATGCAACTAGGTGAACAACCTATATGATGCAACAACAACAAGCACACAAGCAAGCAAAGGATACAACACAGTATAAGCTTGCATAAGTAAAGATACGAGATAACCAAGAGTGGAGCCTATGAACACGAGGATGTGTTACCGAAGTTCGTTCCTTTTGAGGGGAAGTGTGTCTCCGTTGGACCGGTGTGGAGGCACAATGCTCCCCAAGAAGCCAGTAGGGCCACCGTATTCTCCTCACGCCCTCACACAATGCGAGATGTCGTGATTCCACTATTGGTGCCCTTGGAGGCGGCGACCGAACCTTTACAAACAAGGTTGGGGCAATCTCCATAACTTAATTGGAGGCTCCCAACAACACCACGAAGCTTCACCACAATGGAATATGGCTCTGCGGTAACCTCAACCGTCTAGGGTGCTCAAACACCCAAGAGTAACAAGATCCGCAAGGGATTAGTGGGGGAATAAAATTTCTCTTGGTGGAAGTGTAGATCGTGGCCTCCTCAACCAATTGATGTCTACTACACAACCTTCTTCTTGTAGACATTGTTGGGCCTCCAAGTGTAGAGGTTTGTAGGACAGTAGCAAATTTCCCTCAAGTGGATGACCTAAGGTTTATCAATCTGTGGGAGGCATAGGTTGAAGATGGTCTCTCTCAAACAACCCTGCAACCAAATAACAAAGAGTCTCTTGTGTCCCCAACACACCCAATACAATGGTAAATTGTATAGGTGCACTAGTTCGGCGAAGAGATGGTGATACAAGTGCAATATGGATAGTAGATATAGGTTTTTGTAATATGAAAATATAAAAACAGCAAGGTAACAAGTAATAAAAGTGAGCGTAAATGGTATTGCAATGCTAGGAAACAAGGCCTAGGGTTCATACTTTCACTAGTGCAAGTTCTCTCAACAATAATAACATAATTGGATCATATAACTATCCCTCAACATGCAACAAAGAGTAGCTCCAAAGTTACTAATAGCGGAGAACAAACGAATAGATTATGGTAGGGTACGAAACCACCTCAAAGTTATTCTTTCTGATCGATCTATTCAAGAGTCCGTAGTAAAATAACACGAAGCTATTCTTTCCGTTTGATCTATCATAGAGTTCGTACTAGAATAACACCTTAAGACACAAATCAACCAAAACCCTAATGTCACCTAGATACTCCAATGTCACCTCAAGTATCCGTCGGTATGATTATATGATATGCATCACACAATCTCATATTCATCTATTCAACCAACACAAAGAACTTCAAAGAGTGCCCCAAAGTTTCTACCGCAGAGTCAAGACAAAAACGTGTGCCAACCCCTATGCATAGATTCCCAAGGTCACGGAACCCGCAAGTTGATCACCAAAATATACATCAAGTGAATCAATAGAATACCCCATTGTCACCACGGGTATCCCACGCAAGACATACATCAAGTGTTCTCAAATCCTTAAAGACTCAATCCGATAAGAAAACTTCAAAGGGAAAACTCAATCCATTACAAGAGATAGAGGGGGAGAAACATCATAAGATCCAACTATAATAGCAAAGCTCACGATACATCAAGATCGTGCCACATTAAGAACACGAGAGAGAGAGAGATCAAACACATAGCTACTGGTACATACCCTCAGCCCCGAGGGTGAACTACTCCCTCCTCGTCATGGAGAGCGCCGGGATTATGAAGATGGCCACCAATGAGGGATCCCCCCTCCGGCAGGGTGCCGGAACAGGGTCCCGATTGGTTTTTGGTGGCTACAAAGGCTTACGGCGGCGGAACTCCCGAACTAGGTTATGTTCTGGAAGTTTGGGTATATATAAGAGGTTTTGGCGTCGGGAACAAGTCAAGGGGGTCTCCGAGGTGGCCACGAGGTAGGGGGTGCACCCAGGGTGGTAGGGCGCGCCCCCCACCCTCGTGGGTGCCTCGGGACTCTTCTGACCCATCTCCGATACTCCGTGGGCTTCTTCTAGTCCAAAAATAATCTCCATGAAATTTCAGGTCAATTGGACTCTGTTTGGTTTTCCTTTTCTGCGATACTCAAAAACAAGGAAAAAACAGAAACTGGCACTGGGCTCTAGGTTAATAGGTTAGTCCCAAAAATCATATAAAATAGCATATAAATGCATATAAAACATCCTAGATGGATAATATAATAGCATGGAACAATAAAAAAATTATAGATACGTTGGAGACGTATCACTAATCCCTAGGAAATCAACAAGTTTGATTGGCTAGGGAGAGAGATCGGGCGAAAATGGAGCTTAGAGAAACAATGGAGCTTGGGGGTGGAAGAGGTAGTCAACTCGGAGAAGAAGACTCCCCTTTTATAGTGAAAGAAAATATCCAACCGTTATCCACCAACTCAGCCTGCGACACGCGGTACTACCGCACCATACAAGCGGTACTACCGCAAGGGCCTGCGGTACTACCGCGAAGAACTACGGTACTACCGCTGGCACGGCAGGGGCCAAGACCAGTCCTGATGCGCTAAGGCAGGGAGCGGTAGAACTGCTGGTGCGGTACTACCGCGCCCCCTTGCGGTACTACCGCGAGACAGGAATGGTCTAGGCTAGGAAGGCACGGACATATAAAAATACAACAGTGACTACTTCCGCTGAGTTTTGATCTATGCAAAAATCCGACACGGTACTACTGCAAGCCTGGAGCGGTACTACCGCGTAGGGCGCGGATGTAAAAAATTACATCCGCCCCTACTTCTGCTCATGTTGATGTGCCTGGCCAGAGCCCACGGTACTAAAAAATTACATCCGCCCCTACTACTGCTCGAGCAGCTGCGCCTGGCCTAAGGCCACGGTACTACCGCTCCCTAGGAGCGGTACTACCGTGAGCACTTGCGGTACTACCGCGCCGGTGGCCGGTACTACCGCAAGGGCCTGCGGTACTACCGCTCCGAAGAGCAGTACTACCGCATGCCCCAGTTCAGCAACACTAGGAGTCCTTCATTTTGCAGAGACACGAAGAGACGGAGGATGCTCCAAAGAGCCAAAGGAAAGGTGGTGCAAAAGGAACGGACGTGTACGTGTTGATTCCACCCTAACCTTTCCAACGTGGACCCCCTCTTAATAGTACGGCTTCCCTATGACTCAATTCCACCAAAAAGAAACATAGAGAAACGCCGTCTTCAATAGTCTTCGAGGGGCACTAAATCGACTTGTGCCTAGATAGTATATATCTGAAATGCTCAATGCACACGATTAGTCCGCAAAAGCATTGTCATCAAGCACCAAAACTACTAAAGGATAAATATGCCCTTACAATCTCCCCCGTTTTGGTGGACTGATGACAATACGGGATTTGCACATAGGGATATAAAATAGAACATAGGCAAACCCAACATTTATAAAATATAGACGTGCTCCCCCTAGATGTGTGCACTATAGATAAGTGCTTTGGACTACACGGCACACATACTAGGATCAACACTCCCCCTATATTTTATAGACGAGGGAAATCATGCAAGGAAGTAACTAATACTCACAGGGAGGCATGATACTAAATATGAGCATAAAGTAACTGGCACAAGATAGCATAGGCTCATGGCTATTAAGCAAGAAAGAAAATAAGATACGCTAGAGTGCATATGCCTTACACCAAATGAATAGGAAATAATACGACACACGAGCACAAACCAAACCAAAGCAAACGAGGTTCAACAGAATGAAAGCAAAGCGACAAGGCGAGACAACACACGACACACGACAAGGCGAGACAACACACGACACAAGACTTGCAAATCCTACACTCTCTCCCCCTTTGGCATCGAGACACCAAAAAGGCAGAGAGGACACCTACGACACAGGTGGTAGCTCAAGCTAGGGTAATCACTCATCACGCTCCTCGTCGGTCTCGGCAGCGGGGATGGTCTCCTCCTCAGACTCAGTCCACTGGTAGCCCTGCTTCGTCATCCATTCCGCCTCTGGCGTGATGTGCTTCTCGGACCCGCTGGATATCTCCTCACCAAACGTCCTCAAGATCCTCTTGTCGCGGCGCCGACTCTCCTTGGAAGCAACATGGGTCCTGTACTGGCCCTTGGCCTGCATGCAGAACAGAGCCTTCATCTTGTTCTTCAGCTTCTTAGCCCAAGAAGGCTCAGTAGAGGGAGGAGCATATCCAGCAGAGCTGTCCTCATCCGCTTCCTCCTCCTCATTCTCATCCTTGTCCACGTCCATTTGAGTAGCCTCTGCCTCAGCGCAGGTAGTGGTGTTAGCCCACTGAGGCTTGATGCGGAGCTTGATGGGGTCGTGACGGATCCAGTCAGGGGCAGCAAACTCATCATTGGGATAGAGCTTCTCCCAAGTCCTCGTGATCAAGAGAAATAGGTAAGGTCCATAGATGGGTACCTTATGGTTGAACACGGCAAACCGTAGCTCACACCACATGATATGTGGGACATCAAGTGGTTCCGTCTGAGCAAGACGCGCCTCCTCACAAATGAGCATCATATCCACGAGATAGGCATGCACCTTGTCCTTGTCACCAATGCGTGGAAAGAGGGAGTTGCGGAAGATCCGGTGCATGATGTCCAGGAAGGGGTTCAGCACCCACGCCTTCTTGTCATTGGGAAGCTTCTTCTCAACATAGTACAGCTGAAGCTTGTTCTTGTTGGCGGACTCGGGGTTGGCATGAGGGCGAACACCAACGGGTGTGTTCAGCCCCTCATCGCGAACCTGTAGCAGACCCATGAACTCCTTCCACTTAGCGGTCAGCTGATGTCCATTGGTCATCCAAGTCATTGTCCATTCCTCATCAGTATGGAAGTGGACCGAGGCAAAGAACTGAGCCACAATCTCAGGGTCATAGTCCAGGTGGAAAGAGATCACGTCCTCAATGCCAAACTGCTCCACCAGGTCCAAAGCCTCACCAAAATAGTCACGGCGCTTATCCTGCCTCATATGATTCATATCAATCTAGTGCACGTCCACGTATATGTTCTACTTGGCCTTGATCACATCCATATAGATAAGATTCTGCTGCTTGGTCCAGAACAAATCATTCCCTCTGAAGTTTGCACGGGGATTCACATAGGGGTCGATCCTCCTTCGAGTGACAAACTCAGCAAGTGGTATCTCATCCATGCCCATTGAGGGCTCCCTGTTCTTGGTGGCGGTGGTCTTGGTTCTGCGTTGGGGGCATTGGAGCCCTCTGGAGCTTCATCTTGGTTGCATAGGCGCTTCACGCCCGTCTCGTGGACAGGATTCGACCGATGGACATTGGAACCGGAGCCACCACCTATGACACACAACACAAGAACACGCAAGAGAAGTGAGAAGTATCAATGCAAAGACCATAGCAAAGCGAATGAAACAAGTAGAAATAAGATTGGGTAGTTGCCACAGAGAAGGTTTGAAATCAACGGTAGTACCGCACCATTGGGCGGAACTAAAATTTTACTGCTGCTCCAGCCGCGGTAGTACCACGCCAGGATGGCACGGTAGTACCGTGCCTGGAGCAGAAGTAAAATTTTACTTCCACGCCTCGCGCGGTAGTACCGCTCCTGAGGAGCGGTAGTACCGTATGAGGTGAAAACGGTCAGAGCAGTAGTGCCGCACGGGAGGTGCGGTAGTACCGTGCGGGGTCAGATCCGAGACGAAATAGATCTGGGAGCATCCGCCACAAAGGAGCGGTACTATGGTTGATCAAAACTACCAAGTAGCAACATACCAAATAGCATCTCTACACATAACTACTCTCCTACATCCTACTCTTGCAAAGATTTGGCCTAAAATCTCAAGAACAACATGCATCTCCCCAAAAACCTAAAGACAAGATAACAAGGAAAAGAGAGAGGGATTTGGGGAGAAACCTTGTTCCATGGCAAGAGGGCGAGGTGGGGATCGATCCCACCGGTCGGAATGCGAGGAGAGCGGCCGGAGACGGAGATCCGGCAGGGTCCTTCAGCGCCGTTCTTGGGCAGGAGAGAGAGACGTCGTGGGGAAAAAGAGTTGAATGGGTATGGGGGAGTTGGAACTCCCCTTGCCCACTCTTAACCCCCACGCGCTCGCGTCTGCGCGGTAGTACCGCCCGGGCGGAAGTACCGCACATGGGGCGGTAGTACCGCTCATCCAGCGGCAGTAAAAAATTACTACCGTGCTGGTGTGGTAGTACAGTGCATAGCTCCTGCGGTAGTACCCTGGGATGCCACGGTAGTACCATGGACCCAAGAAAATGCAAGTTTCACAAACAAGAGAAGAAACCGGCCTTTGCAACGCAACCTTCAAGCGAACGGACAAACCAAAGAGCTAACACACGCAGCAACTCAAACACAAGCGCGCTCGAAGAAAGAAAGACAAAAGACAACAAGGACCAAAACACGAAACACACCCTCTCCTTCAAAGAGAGGGCGGTGGCCGGAGCCACCTATGTTTGAGTTAATTGGTATGGCACCGCGAAGAATTATCCTTGGGCCCATGACCAAAACCCGTCTTTGGAGCACAAGTACCATCAACAATGGCTAATGTGAAAGAGTTGATCAATTTATGCATAATGGGGGAGGGAGAGTTCATTGAGAGAACAACACTCCCCCTATGTCCATGCCTACACCTAAACGAGACATCAAGTTGAGTATGGTGGGGTGTGCAAGGGTTCAAACCACATTGCTCGAATCAATAATATTTAGCTCATGCCTTAACTCGCGAAATCTTGCTTCATCCAAGTGCTTCGTGAAGATATCTGCAAGGTTATCATGAGTGTTGACATAGTTGAGCTCGATCTCCCCTCGCCTAATATGATCCCGGATGAAGTGATACCGAATCTCAATGTGCTTCGTCTTGAAGTGTTGCACCGGGTTGAGAGAAATCTTGATGGCACTTTCATTGTCACACCAAAGAGGCACTTTGTCACAAATGACACCGTAATCCTTTAAAGTTTGCCTCATCCATAGAAGTTGTGCACAACAACTACCGGCAGACACATACTCCGCTTCAGTGGATGAGAGAGACACACAACTTTGCTTCTTAGAAGACCAACTCACCAAAGAGCAACCAAGGAATTGGCACCCTCCGAAAGTTGACTTCCTATCCACTTTGTCTCCCGCCCAATCGGAGTCCGAATAGCCTACAAGGTTGAAGCTTGCTCCTCTTGGGTACCATAAGCCAAAGTTTGGGGTATGAGCCAAATATCGAAAGATTCGCTTGACCGCCATAAAGTGGCTTTCCTTAGGTGCGGCTTGAAACCGTGCACAAATTCCCACACTCAACATGATATCCGGTGTAGATGCACAAAGGTAAAGCAAGGAGCCAATCATGGAGCGATATACCTTTTGATCCAACGCTTTACCATTGGGATCTATGTCAAGTTGGCATTTGACGGGCATTGGAGTGGAAGCCGGCTTGACATCACTTAGCTTGAATCTCTTGAGCATGTCTTGAGTGTATTTGGCTTGGTTGATGAAGGTCCCTTCTCTTCTTTGCTTGACTTCGAACCCGAGAAAGAACTTCAACTCTCCCATCATTGACATCTTGAACTTTGAGGTCATGAGAGCGGCAAATTCCTCATTGAAAGCTTTGTTAGGGGAACCAAATATAATATCATCAACATATAGTTGGCACACAAACAACTCCCCTTTGACCTTCTTAGTAAAAAGAGTGGGGTCGATTTTCCCAATTTCAAACCCACGATCTTGCAACAACTCGGTAAGGTGGTCATACCACGCACGTGGGGCTTGTTTAAGGCCATAGAGTGCCTTATCGAGTTGGTACACATGATCGGGGAAATAGGGATCCTCGAACCCGGGGGGTTGTTTGACATACACCAACTCATTAATAGGACCATTAAGAAAAGCACTTTTCACATCCATTTGTTGCAACTTGAAATTATGATGAGAAGCATAAGCAATCAACAAACGAATAGATTCAAGGCGAGCAACGGGAGCAAAGGTTTCACCGTAGTCGATACCCTCGACTTGGGAGTAGCCTCGTGCTACCAAACGAGCCTTGTTGCGGACTATAATTCCATGAGCATCTTGCTTGTTCTTGAATATCCACTTGGTTCCAATGACATTATGGTTCCCCGTTGGCCTTGGCACCAATCTCCACACCTTGTTGTGCTCGAAGTTGTTGAGTTCTTCATGCATGGCATTAAGCCAATCCGGATCTTCAAGCGCCTCATAGACCTTTTGGGGTTCAACACATGAGACAAACGCGTGATGTTCACAATAGTTTGCCAATGGTCTACGAGTGCTTACCCCCTTTCGTATGCTTCCAAGCACATTTGTCATGAGATGACCATTGGTAGAGAGCTTGGATGCAATCTTGGCGGCACGACGCTCCAATTCCCCCTTAGGAGTGAGTTGAGGAGCGGTTACTTGATCATCTTGAGCGTCGTCTTGACCTTGTTCTTGATCTTGAGCTTGCTCTTGATCTTGAACTTGCTCGGAGGAGAGAACTTGACCTTGGGCATCACTTGGTGGTTCAACACCATCATGAGGTTGATCTTGCCCTTGGTCTTTTTCATGAGGTTGAGGGCCTTCACTTTGTTCTTCGGAAGCGTGTGGGCCTTGGGTTGGTGATGGTTCCACTTGAGTGGAACATTGTCCTTCTCCTTCGGCCACAAGGGGTTCCTCAATGGGTAGGATAAAACCAACACCCATTCTTCTTATGGCTTGGGGAGGAATTTCATCACCTACATCACAAGTGCCACTTTGCTCCACTTGGGAGCCGTTATTCTCATCAAACTCCACGTTACACGTCTCCTCAATAAGTCCCGTGGACTTATTGAGGACACGGTAAGCATGAGAGTTTGTAGCATAACCAACAAATATGCCCTCTTGAGCTCTAGCCTCAAATTTAGACAAACGAACACCTTTCTTGAGAATGAAACACTTACACCCGAACACCCGAAAGTACTTGAGGTTGGGCTTGTTACCGGTGAGTATCTCATATGGAGTCTTGTTCAAGCCTTTGCGGAGATAGAGCCGATTGGATGCATGACACGCGGTGTTGATGGCTTCGGCCCAAAAGTTGTATGGAGACTTGAACTCCGCCATCATGGTCCTTGCCGCATCCATCAACGTCCGGTTCTTCCTCTCCGCTACACCATTTTGTTGAGGGGTGTAAGGTGCGGAATATTGATGCTTGATCCCCTCATCACTAAGAAACTCATCCAAGGTGTAGTTCTTGAACTCGATGTCGTTGTCACTTCTTATTGTCAAGATCTTTGCATTGTGTTGGCGTTGAGCTTCATTTGCAAAGTCAATGACGGTTTGTTGGGTCTCACTCTTCCTCTTGAAGAAGTATACCCAAGTGTATCTTGAATAATCATCCACAATCACCAAGCAATACTTCCTACCCCCAAGACTATCAAAGGATGGAGGCCCAAAGAGATCCAAGTGAAGGAGCTCCAAAGGCCTCTTTGAGTAGATGATAGTCGTGGGAGGGTGAGCCTTCTCATGTAGCTTTCCTTCGATACAAGCACTGCAAGCACGATCTTTGGCAAAACTAACATTTGTTAGTCCACGGACATGGTCCCCCTTGAGAAGACTTTGCAAAGATCTCATATTGACATGGGCTAAACAGCGATGCCAAAGCCATCCCATGTCAACTTTAGCCATTAGGCATATCGCGGTCTTAGTGGGTCGCTCCGAAAAGTTAATCACATAGAGACCGTTCTCGACATGCCCAACAAAGGCTACTTTAAGAGTCTTGCTCCACAAGAGGGCCACGGTATCAATATCAAAGAAAGTGGCAAAGCCCATGATTGCAAGTTGACGAACGGAAAGTAAATTGTATGCAAGGGACTCGACAAGCATGACCTTCTTGATCGTGAGATCATGAGAAATAACAACCTTGCCAAGTCCCAATACCTTAGAGGACGAGGCATCACCCCACTCGACATTGGTGGGCATAGATGGAATCTTGTGCACGTCCACCACCAAGTCCTTGCTTCCGGTCATATGATTAGTGGCTCCACTATCGAGCAACCATGATCCCCCACCGGAAGCAAACACCTACAAGAGATCAATGCTTGGTTTTAGGTACCCATTTTGTAATGGGTCCTTTGATGTTAGTGACAAGGGTCTTAGGAACCCATATAGACCATTCAATGTACTCATAAGGAGAACCAACAAATTTAGCATAAACATGCCCATCACTAGCACGGCATAACACATAGGAAGGGTTAAAGTCGCCGGCTTTGTTGGAAGGGGTGGCATTGCCCTTCTTGACACCACCACCCTTCACATTGTTCTTCTTCTCCTTAGGAGCACCCTCTCCCTCTTTCACAAAGGTTTGCTTGAGAGGAGGAGGTCGTTTGGCCTTGTCATTCTTCTTCTTGTTCTTGGGTTTGGGTGTGAACCCAATCCCTTCCTTGGCCACAACTTCCTTTTGATTGCTCAAAAGGTCGTTGAGATTCTTCTCACCTTGTATGCACGACACAAGGCCTTTCTCAAGTTGCTCCTTCAATTTTGCATTCTCCTCAACAAGATGCACATGCTCACAACACGGGTTAGTAGCATTTGCATTATCAATTAAGACCATATGAGGAAAAGTGGCTTTTCCTTAGTTAGCTTTACTTGGAGTTGATCATGAGACTCTTTGAGGCTAGCATGAGCACCCTTCAAGACCTTGTGAGCCTTGTCAAGTAAATCAAACTCCTCTTTGAGTCTAGCAAGATCAACCCCAAGCTTGGCTTTCTCGGAGTTTAGCACACGAGATACAACAAGAGCATGATCAAGATCTTTCTTCAATTTAGCATGGTCCTCGTTGTATGACTCCTCAAGAGCCAAACGATGACCGCGCTCTTCCTCAAGAGCATTGGAGAGATCCGAAATCTCATCGGCATAGTCACGACTATGCCCCTCCATCTTAGAGATGGTATCTTCGTGAGCCTCGATCATGTCATTGGCTTCACCAAGTTGTTCCAAGAGAGAAACGAAGTGCTTCTTGGATTTACCCTTGAGCTTACTCATAAAAGACTCAAATTCATTTTCCTCCACATTGGACCCCTCACTTTCATCAATGCAATCCGTCAAAGAAGGATTAGTAATGATGGTAGTTTTGATGTTGGGGGTTACCTTGTTGGTGGCTTTAGCTATGAGGCACTTGGCGGTGATGTTCTCATTGGGTGAGTCGAAGAGAGACACTCGTGGAGTTGTCGCAATGGCAACGGAGGCCATGGCAACCGACACACCGTCTTCATCATCATCATCATCCTCAGTGTACTCTTCTCGTGCCACCAACCCCTTGGGAGGAGTCTTCTTGGTGAAGTTGCTCTTGTTGGGGAAGGACTTGGCCTTGTCTTTTCGGATGAGCTTGCCACCATTGTCTTCCCTCTTCTCATAGGGACACTCCGCAACAAAGTGACTCACATTGCCACAATTATAGCAAGTCCTCACTCGTTGCTTGCTCTTCGTGCCACTTGAGTTGTTCTTGTTGAAGTTGGGCCTTGAGTTCTTCTTGCTCCAAAATTGCCTTGAAGCGAGAGCCATGTGCTCATGATAAGCATATTTTGTATCTTCGGGGTTGCTCTCCTCTTCTTCCTCTTCATCCTCTTCTTCCACACTAACCTTGGCCTTCAAAGCAAGGTTGGGCTTCTTAGCTCTTTGAGAACGCAACACCGCATTGTCGGCGGTCTTGTCCAAGATCCTCATTGCCACAAACTCATCCAAGACTTCACTTGAGGACAAGGTGTGGAAGTCCGGTCTTTGACGGATGACGGAGGACATGGCCTTGTGATAAGGAATCATGGCCTTGAGGAACTTGCGCTTGATCCAATTGTCATCCGTATCCTTGCTCCCATGATCTCGGAGTGAGACCGCGAGAGTGGTTAACCTCCGGTAAAGCTCACGAGGTTCTTCATCTTCATTCATTGCAAACTCATCGGCTTCATCTTGCGCCACTTCATAGTTGGAGCGTTGAATGCTTGTGCTTCCCTTGTAAAGGGAAACAACATGGTGCCATGCTTCCTTGGCCATGGGAAAGGTCGAAGATGTGCAAGATCTTCGGACGGAATTGCATCTTGGATGATGAAGAGAGCATTCTCGTTGAATTGATGATCTGCGGCTTCTCTAGGGGTGAAGTTGCTTGGGTCATGCGGATAAAGACCTTGCTCAATGATTCTCCAAAGGTTAGTATTAACATGGTTTAAATGACATTTAAAGCGATATACCCAGGCATCAAAATCCTCATTTTTCACAATCTTAGGAGGAGGGCCGGCATGATTTAAATGAGTGGAGGGAATAGGTCCTCCATAAGTAGGAGGTGGTTCCACATGCCACTACCATTTTTACCACTAGACAAAGGAACTTTCTCACTAGTAGCTTCCCCCTTGTCGGAGTTAGCATCCATCACCTTATTAGTGGGATCGACCACTTCCAACGGTGCGGTGGATAATTTGAGACCATCAAGAAAGTTCTTAAACATGCCTTTGACCTCGGCCGTCATGGAGTTTTCAATGTGTCCAAAGCCACATTGAACTCCTCACGAGAGACCGAGGTTGCCCCATCGGCCGTAGACGAGAACGGATTCACACCGGAGTGCTCCTCCCCACTGTCTACGGTGTCAACCATACTCTTCGGACGGCAAAGTTCTTAATAAAGAGACGAGGCTCTGATACCAATTGAAACGATCGATATAGTTGACTAGAGGGGGGTGAATAGGAAACTAACAATTTTTAGCTTTTCTTTACCAATTTAAACTTTGCATCAAAGTAGGTTGTCTAGATATGCAACTAGGTGAGCAACCTATATGATGCAACAACAACAAGAACACAAGCAAGCAAAGGATACAACACAATATAAGCTTGCACAAGTAAAGGTACGAGATAACCAAGAGTGGAGCCGGTGAACACGAGGATGTGTTACTGAAGTTCCTTCCTTTGGAGGGGAAGTACGTCTCCGTTGGAGCGGTGTGGAGGCAATGCTCCCCAAGAAGCCATTAGGGCCACCATATTCTCCTCATGCCCTCACACAATGCGAGATGCCGTGATTCCACTATTGGTGCCCTTGGAGGCGGCGACCGAACCTTTACAAACAATGTTGGGGAAATCTCCACAACTTAATTGGAGGCTCCCAACAACACCATGAAGCTTCACCATGGAATAGGCTCCGCGGTGACCTCAACCGTCTAGGGTGCTCAAACACCCAAGAGTAACAAGATCCGCAAGGGATTAGTGGGGGGAATCAAATTTCTCTTGGTGGAAGTGTAGATCGTGGCCTCCTCAACCAATCCCTAGGAAATTAACAAGTTTGATTGGCTAGGGAGAGAGATCGGGCGAAAATGGAGCTTAGAGCAACAATGGAGCTTGGGGGTGGAAGAGCTAGTCAACTCGGAGAAGAAGACTCCCCTTTTATAGTGAAAGAACAAATCTAACCGTTATCCACCAACTCAGCCTGCGACACGCGGTACTACCGCACCATACAAGCGGTACTACTGCAAGGGCCCGCAGTACTACCGCGAAGAACTGCGGTACTACCGCTGGCACGGCAGGGGCCAAGACCAGTCCTGATGCGGTAAGGCAGGGAGCGGTAGAACCGATGGCGTGGTACTACCGCGCCCCCTTGCGGTACTACCGCGAGACAGAAATGGTCTAGGCTAGGAAGGCACGGACATATAAAAATACAACCGTGACTACTTTCGCTGAGTTTTGATCTATGCGAAAATCCGACACGGTACTACCGCAAGCCTGGAGTGGTACTACCGCGTAGGGCGCGGATGTAAAAAATTACATCCGCCCTACTTCCGCTTATGCTGTTGTGCCTGGCCAGAGCCCACGGTACTACCGCGCCCATGGAGCGGTACTACCGCGTAGGGCGCGGATGTAAAAAACTACATCCGCCCCTACTACTGCTCGAGCAGCTGCGCCTGGCCTGAGGCCACGGTACTACCGCTCCCTAGGAGCGGTACTACCGTGAGCACCTGCGTTACTAGCGTGCTGGTGGCGGTACTACCGCAAGGGCATGCGGTACTACCGCTGTGAAGAGCAGTACTACCGCATGCCCCAGTTCAGCAACACTAGGAGTCCTTCATTTTGCCGAGACACGAAGAGACGAAGGATGCTCCAAAGAGCCAAAGGAAAGGTGGTGCAAAAGGAACAGACGTGTACGTGTTGATTCCACCCTAACCTTTCCAATGCGGACCCCCTCTTAATAGTACGGCTTTCCTACGACTCAATTCTACCGAAAAGAAATGTAGAGAAACGCCGTCTTCAATAGTCTTCGAGGGGCACCAAATCGTCTTGTGCCTAGACATGATATATCTGAAATACTCAATGCACACAATTAGTCCGCAAAAGCATTGTCATCAATCACCAAAACTACTAAGGGATAAATATGCCCTTACAGCAATAAACAGTAGCAGCAAAAGTGGCAGACGACCATCAAGTCTTAAGTGTTACAACTCAAAAACCAACAGTTCAAGAACAAGAGTTGCCAAACTTGACAAAAATTAGCACCCGACCCATATAGACCCACTTGAAGACTATCAACTCATATGCTTCTCCCCCTTTTGTCAGTAATGACGAAAAAGGAGTGAAGACATAGAGTTTCTAAGCGTTCCCAGAAGGTGTTGGAGAAGATGTGGGGGCAGCCAGGTCGACGGTGGAGTTTGGCGGTGTAGAAGGGCCTGATGCAGAATCATGATGCAGTGAAGCCATGGCTGGTGAAGTGGCGTCGTCCTCCTCATCAATGACTCGCGCAACAATAGTTGGAGCCAGAGATGAGTAGTCAGAGTCTTCAATAGATGGTGTTGGACGCCAACTTGCTGACTGTGGGGGCCTGGACTCAAACTTGAAACGTTTAGTGAAGTCATCCGCTTGAAATTCATCTTTAGAGCATAGGAGAGTGACGCTCTTCCAGGCACGCCGACAGGCTTCATGAACAACAAAAGAATTCTTGGTGGAGAGGTTGCGTATGCGACTGACATCCACAAGAAGACTTTGCATCTAACGCTTCATCCAGTCATGATGCCTATCCTACTTCTGATGAAGAGACACAAGAAGCTCTTGGTCATTTAGCACACGAGCATGCTTTTGAGTCCTATTAGCTACTGTGCTGGCTGTTGCATCAGTGGGAGCACGATGCGGCAGCCAAAGCTGACTGACAAGAGGACCGGCAGCAGTAGATGGATTCGGCACGTGAACGGCTTCAAGTGGTGTTGAGAAGCTTTGGAAAGCAGCATTGTCTTCACGCACGGGTTCCTTTGCGTGCTCTAGATAGATGGCTTCATGAGACATATCCACTTCAGGCAGAAAGACAACATGATTGCACGCTGAAGCTTGATAGTTGATAGTGGAGTGAAGCTTGATCAGCTGCATAACCCATGGTGCATAGAACTTGAGGCCAAACAAATCAATTCCTGAAGCTGCCAACTGACGGATGAAGAAGTCTTGAGTGTTGAAGCGGATGCCATTCAGAATGTAGAAGACCAATGTCTTCATAGTGCCTTCAATCTTGGTGTATGGAGAGTGCCCTTTGATTGGACATAGAGTATGCCTCAGAATGTGATAGATGGTGTGGGGCAAATACTTGAGGTCATTGACAAGGAATTCCTTGGGGTACTCAGGATCGACTGGCAATGGCTTCATCATGATCAACATTTGACTTATGTTGGGCTCTGGCTTCTGGAAGATGCTTTCCATTTCTTGATCGTAGCGCTGAAAACCTGGCTCATAGAGATCACCAGGAGTGGGCAGTGAAGTTAGCTCGATGATGTCTGAGCTTTGGCTTCATGATGTACATCACCTGACATCCACTCAAGGACCCATGTCTTAGGATCCCTGTTGTAGCCTGAGATATGAAGAGTGGCATAGAATTGCTGCAAGAGTTCCTCATTCCAGTGCTCCTTATCAATGACAAATGGAAGCAGGCCAACTACACAAAAACAGTCAAGAGCTTCTTCAAGGCAAGGGAGTCCAACAATGGCATCGCAACACGGGCGCTTATGAGGTAAGATCATGTCCTGGTTGTACAAGATGCATGAGTAATAGCTTCTTTGCTGATGGCTCCAAAACCTGTCAGAAGAGACCCTGGGCTTCTTGTAGGGATTCTTGGGACTATCAAAGAATGTGTTGTGCTCTCTGAAGCTTAGGACACTGAATGAGCCCTGAGTGGTAGCAGCATTGGGAAGCCTTGGCATCCTGGGCTTTGGCTTCTGAGTCTGAGGTATGTGCTCAATGTGGTAGACATATTGGGAACCAGGAGCAGCAGGTGGTTTCATGATGGGCCATCGGACACTGATCAGCTCACCTTCATGATTGAAGGCCCTTGCCATAGTATGTGGTATTGGTGGAGCAGCAGAAACATCCAAGGTGGATGGATGAATGTCTTCCGTGGCATCAAGGGCTTCGAGCTGAACAGTGGCTTCAGGCTGCGCATTGGCTTCAGCCATGACAACGTCATTCGCTTCAGGAGCAGCATCATTTGCAGTGGCTTCTGGTGAAGGAAATATGCCCTAGAGGCGATAATAAAGTTGTTATTTATATTTCATTATACCATGATAAATGTTTATTATTCATGCTAGAATTGTATTAACCGGAAACTTAGTACATGTGTGAATACATAGACAAACAGAGTGTCCCTAGTATGCCCTCTACTAGACTAGCTCGTTAATCAAACATGGTTAAGTTTCCTAGCCATAGACATGTGTTGTCATTTGATGAACGGGATCACATCATTAGAGAATGATGTGATGGACAAGACCCACCCGTTAGCTTAGCACTATGATCGTTTAGTTTTATTGCTATTGCTTTCTTCATGACTTATACATGTTCCTCTGACTATGAGATTATGCAACTCCTGAATACCGGAGGAACACTTAGTGTGCTATCAAACGTCACAAGGTAATTGGGTGATTATAAAAATGCTCTACAGGTGCCTCCGATGGTGTTTGTTGAGTTGGCATGGATCGAGATTAGGATTTGCCACTCCGTGTATCGGAGAGGTATCTCTGGGCCCTCTCGGTAATGCACATCACTATAAGCCTTGCAAGCAATGTGACTAATGAGTTAGCCATGGGATGATGCATTACGGAACGAGTAAAGGGACTTGCCGGTAACGAGATTGAACTAGGTATGATGATACCGACAATCGAATCTCGGGCAAGTAACATACCGATGACAAAGGGAACAATGTATGTTGTTATGCGGTTTGACCGATAAAGATCTTCGTAGAATATGTAGGAACCAATATGAGCATCCAGGTTCCGCTATTGGTTATTGACCGGAAGTGAGTCTTGGTCATGTCTACATAGTTCTCGAACCCGTAGGGTCCGCATGCTTAATGTTCGATGACGATCGGTATTATGAGTTTATGTGTTCTGATGTACCGAAGGTTGTTCAAAGTCCCGGATGTGATCACGGACATGACGAGGAGTCTCGAAATGGTCGAGACATAAAGATTGATATATTGGACGATGTTATACGGACACCAAATGAGTTTCGGGGGTCATCGGATAAATATCGGAGTGCGGGGGTTATCAGAACCCCCGGGGGAACTAATGGGCCTCTATGGGCCTTAGTGGGAAGAGATGAAGGGCCGGGAGGGGCTGGCCGCCACCCCCCCTTGGGTCCGAATTGGACTAGGGAAAGGGGGCGGTGCCCCCCTTTCCTTCCTTTCCCCCTCTTCCTTCCTTCCCCCTCTCTCCCTCTTGGTGGATTCCTACTAGGACCTGGAGTCCTAGTAGGATTCCCCTCTTGGGGGCGTGCCCTAGGGGCCGGCCGGCCTCCCCCTTGCTCCTTTATACACGGGGGCAGGGGCACCCATAGACACACAAGTTGACAGTTGTCTTAGCCGTGTGCGGTGCCCCCTCCACAGATTTCCACCTCGGTCATATCGTTGTAGTGCCTAGGCGATGCCCTGGGTTGGTAACTTCATCAAGTCCATCACCACGCCGTCGTGCTGACGGAACTCTCCCTTGGCCTCAGCTGGATCAAGAGTACGAGGGACGTCACCGAGCTGAACGTGTGCAGATCGCGGAGGTGCCATGCGTTCGATACTTGGATTGGTTGGATCGCGAAGACATTCGACTACATCAACCGCGTTACTAAACGCTTCCGCTTTCGGTCTACGAGGGTACGTGGACACACTCTCCCCGCTCGTTGCTATGCATCACCTAGATGGATCATGTGCGTAGGTAATTTTTTGAAATACTACGTTCCCCAACAGTGGCATCCGAGCCAGGTCTATGCGTAGATGTTATATGCACGAGTGTAACACAAAGAGTTGTGGGCGATAATAGTCATACTGCTTACTAGCATGTCATACTTTGATTCGGCGGTATTGTTGGATGAAGTGGCTCAGACCGACATTACGCGTACGCTTACGCGAGACTGGTTCTACCGACGTGCTTCGCACACAGGTGGCTAGTGGGTGCCTGTTCTCCAACTTTAGTTGAATCGAGTGTGAGTACGCCCTATCCTTGTTGAAGGTTAAAACGGCAAACTTGACGAAAAATCGTTGTGGTTTTGATGTGTAGGTAAGAACGGTTCTTGCTAAGCCCGTAGCAGCCACATAAAACTTGCAACAACAAAGTAGAGGACGTCTAACTTGTTTTTGCAGGGCATGTTGTGATGTGATATGGTCAAGATGTGATTATATAAATTGTTGTATGAGATGATCATGTCTTGTAACACAGTTATCGGCAACTGGCAGGAGCCATATGGTTGTCGCTTTATTGTATGAAATGGCCATGTAATTGCTTTACTTTATCACTAAGCGGTAGCGATAGTCGTAGAAGCAATAGTTGGCGACACGACAACGATACTTCGATGGATATCAAGGTGTCAAGTCGGTGACGATGGTGATCATGACGGTGCTTTGGAGATGGATATCAAAGGCACAAGATGATGATGGCCATATAATATCACTTATATTGATTGCATGTGATGTTTATCCTTTATGCATCTTATTTTGCTTAGTACGGCAGTAGCATTATAAGATGATCTCTCACTAAATTTCAAGGTATAAGTGTTCTCCCTGAGTATGCACCGTTGCTACAGTTCGTCGTGCTGAGACACCACGTGATGATCGGGTGTGATAAGCTCTACGTTCACATACAACGGGTGGAAGCCAGTTTTGCACACGCAGAATACTCGGGTTAAACTTGATGAGCCTAGCATATGCAGATATGGCCTCGGAACACTGAGACCGAAAGGTCGAGCGTGAATCATATAGTAGATATGATCAACATAGTGATGTTCACCATTGAAAACTACTCCACCTCACGTGATGATCGGACATGGTTTAGTTGATATGGATCATGTGATCATTTAGATGACTAGAGGGATGTCTATCTAAGTGGGAGTTCTTAAGTAATATGATTAATTGAACTTAAATTTATCATGAACTTAGTCCTGATAGTATTTGCATATCTATGTTGTAGATCAATTGCTCGCGTATAGCTACCCCGTTTTAATTATGGTATGTTCCTAGAGAAAACTAAGTTGAAAGTTGATAGTAGCAATGATGCGGACTAGGTCCGTGATCTGAGGATTATCCTCATTGCTGCGCAGAAGAATTATGTCCTTGATGCACCACTAGGTGACAGAACTATTGCAGGAGCAGAAGCGGACGTTATGAACATTTGACAAGCTCGTTATGATGACTACATGATAGTTTAGTGCACCATGCTTTACGGCTTAGAACCGGGACTCCAAAAAAGTTTTGAACGCCACGAAGCATATAAGATGTTCTAAGAGTTGAAATTGGTATTTCATACTCATGCCCGTGTCGAGAGGTATGAGACCTCTGACAGTACTTCGCCTACAAGATGGAGGAGAATAGCTCAACCAGTGAGCATGTGCTCAGATTGTCTGGGTACTACAATTGCTTGAATCAAGTGGGAGTTAATCTTACAGATAAGATACTAATTGACAAAGTTCTCTAGTCACTATCACCAAGTTACTAGAACTTAGTGATGAACTATAATATGCAAGGGATGACGAAAGTAATACCCAAGTTCTTCGCGATGCTAAAATCGGCGAAGGTAGAAATCAAGAAATAGCATCAAGTGTTGATGGTTAAAAAGACCACTAGTTTGAAGAAAAAGGGTAAAGGGAAAGAAAGAGGAACTTCAAAGAAGAATAGCAAGCAAGTTGCTGCTCCCATGAAGAAGCCCAAAGCTAAGACCCAAGCCTGGAACTGAGTGCTTCTACTGCAAAGGAAATGGTCACTGGAAGTGGAAATGCCCTAGATACTTGGCGGATAAGAAGGATGGCAAAGTGAACAAAAGTATATTTGATATACATGTTATTGATGTGTACTTTACTAGTGTTTATAGCAACCCCGCATTATTTGATACTGGTTTAGTTGCTAAGAGTAGTAACTAAAAACATGAGTTGCAGAATGAACACAGACTAGTTATGGGCAAAGTGACGATGTGTGTTGGAAATGATTCCAAGGTTGATAAGATCACCATCGCACACTCCCTCTACCTTCGAGATTAGTATTGGACCGAAATAAATGTTATTTGGTGTTTGCGTTGAGCATGAATATGATTGGATCATGTTTATTGCAATGCGGTTATTCATTTAAGTCAAAGAAGAATTGTTGTTCTATTTACATGAATAAAACCTTCTATGGTCATACACTTAATATAAATGGTTTATTTAATCTCGATCGTAATGATACACATATTCATAGTATTGATTCCAAAATATGCAACGTTGATAATGATAGTGAGACATATTTGTGGCACTCCCGTTTAGGTCATATTGGTGTAAAGCGCATGAAGAAACTCCATGTTGATGGAATCACTTGATGCTTGCGAACCATGCCTCATGGGCAAGATGACTAAGACTCCGTTCTCCGGAACAATGGAACGAGCAACAGATTTGTTGGAAATAATACATACTGATGTATGTTGTCTGATGAGTGTTGAGGCTCGCGGCGGGTATCGTTATTTTCTAACCTTCACAGATGATTTGAGCAGATATGGGTATATCTACTTGATGAAACATAAGTCTGAAACATTTGAAAAGTTCAAAGAATTTCAAAGTGCAGTGGAAAATCATGTAACAAGAAAATAAAGTTTCTACGATCTGATCGTGGAGGCGAATATTTGAGTTACGAGTTTGGTCTTCATTTGAAACAATGTGGAATAGTTTCGCAACTCACGCCACCTGGAACACCACAGCGTAATGGTGTGTCCGAACGTCATAACCGTACTTTATTAGATATGGTGCAATCTATGATGTCTCTTACCGAATTACCACTATCGTTTTGGGGTTAGGCATTAGAGACAGCTGCATTCACGTTAATAGGGCACCGTCTAAAAATCTGTTGAGACGACACCGTATGAACTGTGGTTTATCAAGAAACCTAAGCTGTCGTTTCTTAAAGTTTGGGGTTGCGATGATTATGTGAAAAAGCTTCAACCTGATAAGCTCGAACCCAAATCGGAGAAGTGCGTCTTCATAGGATACCCAAAAGAAACTGTTGGGTACACCTTCTATCACAGATCCGAAGGCAAGATCTTTGTTGCTAAGAGTGGATCATTTCTAGAGAAAGGAGTTTACCTCGAAAGAAGTGAGTGGAAGGAAAGTAGAACTTGATGAGGTAATTGTACCTGCTCCCTTATTGGAAAGTAGTTCATCACAGAAATCAGTTCCAGTGATTCCTACACCAATTAGTGAGGAAGCTAATGATGATGATCATGAAAACTTCTGATCAAGTTACTACCAAACCTCGTAGGTCAACCAGAGTAAGATATGCACCAGAGTGGTACGGTAATCCTGTTCTGGAGGTCATGTTACTTGACCATGACGAACCAACGAACTATGAGGAAGCGATGATGAGCCCAGATTTCGCGAAATGGCTTGAGGCCATGAAATCTGAGATGAGATCCATGTATGTGAACAAAGTATGGACTTTGATTGACTTGCCCAATGATCGGCGAGCCATTGAGAATAAATGGATCTTCAAGAGGAAGACAGACGCTGATAGTAGTGTTACTATCTACAAAGCTCGAATTGTCAAAAAAAAGTTTTCGACAAGTTCAAGGTGTTGACTACGATGAGATTTTCTCACTGATAGCGATGCATAAGTCTGTCTGAATCATATTAGCAATTGCCACATTTTATGAAATCTGGCAAATGGATGTCAAAACTGCATTCCTTAATGGATTTCTTAAAGAAGAGTTGTATATGATGCAACAAGAAGGTTTTGTCAATCCTAAAGGTGCTAACAAAGTGTGCAAACTCCAGTGATCCATCTATGGACTGGTGCAAGCATCTCGGAGTTGGAATATACACTTTGATGAGTTGATCAAAGCTTATCGTTTTATACAGACTTGCGGTGAAGCCTGTATTTACAAGAAAGTGAGTGGGAGCACTACAGCCTTTCTGATAAGTATATGTGAATGACATATTGTTGATCGGAAATGATGTAGAATTTTCTGGAAAGCATAAAGGAGTGTTTGAAAGGAGTTTTTCAAAGAAAGACCTCGGTGAAGCTGCTTACATATTGGGCATCAAGATCTATAGAGATAGATCAAGACACTTGATAAGAATTTTTCAACGATTACATACCTTGACAAGATTTTTGAAGTAGTTCAAAACGGAACAGTCAAAGAAGGAGTTCTTGCCTGTATTACAAGGTGTAAAGTTGAGTAAGACTCAAAACACGACCACGGCAGAAAATAGAAAGAGAATGAAAGTCATTCACTATGCCTCAGCCAAAGGTTCTATAAAGTATGCTATGTTGTGTACCAAACCTATTGTGTACCTTGCCATAAGTTTGGCAAGGGGGTACGATATTGATCCAGGAGTGGATCACTTGACAGCGATCAAAATTATCCTTAGAAGACTAAGGAGATATTTCTCGGTTATGGAGGTGATAAAGAGTTCGTCTTAAAGAGTTACGTCGATGCAAGCTTCTACACCGATCCAGATGACTCTGAGTCTCAATCTGGATATATTTGTGGGGGCAATTAGCTAGAGTAGCTCCATGCAGAGCATTGTAGACATAGAAAATTTGGAAAATACATACGACTCTGAATGTGACAGACCCGTCGACTAAGCTTCTCTCACAAGCAAAACATGATCACACCTTAGTACTCTTTGGGTGTTAATCACATAGCGATGTGAACTAGATTATTGACTCTAGTAAAACCCTTTAGGTATTAGTCACATGGCGATGTGAACTAATCACATGGTGATGTGAACTATTTGTGTTAAATCACATGGTGATGTGAACTAGACTATTGACTCTGGTGCAAGTGGGAGACTGAAGGAAATATGCCCTAGAGGCAATAATAAAGTTTTTATTTATATTTCCTTATATCATGATATATGTTTATTATTCATGCTAGAATTGTATTAACCGGAAACTTAGTACATGTGTGAATACATAGACAAACAGAGTGTCCCTAGTATGCCTCTACTAGACTATCTCGTTAATCAAAGATGGTTAAGTTTCCTAGCCATAGACATGTGTTGTCATTTGATGAACGGGATCACATCATTAGAGAATGATGTGATGGACAAGACCCACCCGTTAGCTTAGCACTATGATCGTTTAGTTTTATTGCTATTGCTTTCTTCATGACTTATACATGTTCCTTTGACTATGAGATTATGCAACTCCCGAATACCGGAGGAACACTTAGTGTGCTATCAAACGTCACAACGTAACTGGGTGATTTTAAAGATGCTCTACAGGTGTCTCCGATGCTGTTTGTTGAGTTGGCATGGATCGGGATTAGGATTTGTCACTCCGTGTATCGGAGAGGTATCTCTGGGCCCTCTCGGTAATGCACATCACTATAAGCCTTGCAAGCAATGTGACTAATGAGTTAGCCACGGTATGATGCATTACGGAACGAGTAAAGAGACTTGCCGGTGACGAGATTGAACTAGGTATGATGATACCGACGATCGAATCTCGGGCAAGTAACATACCGATGACAAAGGGAACAACGTATGTTGTTATGCGGTTTGACCGATAAAGATCTTCATAGAATATGTAGGAACCAATATGAGCATCCAGGTTCCACTATTGGTTATTGACCGGAAGTGAGTCTCGTTCATGTCTACATAGTTCTCGAACCCGTAGGGTCCGCATGCTTAACGTTCGATGACGATCGGTATTATGAGTTTATGTGTTCTGATGTACCAAAGGTTGTTCGAAGTCTCGGATGTGATCACGGACATGACTAGGAGTCTCGAAATGGTCGAGATGTAAAGATTGATATATTGGATGATGTTATACGGACACCGGATGAGTTCCGGGGGTCACCGGATAAATATCGGAGTGCCATAACCCCCGGGGGAACTAATGGGCCTCTATGGGCCTTAGTGGGAAGAGATGAAGGGCCAGGAGGGGCTGGCCGCCCCCCCCCTTGGTTCCGAATTGGAGTAGGGAAAGGGGGCGGCGCCCCCCTTTCCTTCCCTTCCCCCTCTTCCTTCCTTCCCCCTCTCTCCCTCTTGGTGGAGTCCTAGTAGGATTCCCCTCTTGGGGGCGCGCCCTAGGGGCCGGCCGGCCTCCCCCTTGCTCCTTTATATACGGGGTCAGGGGGCACCCATAGACACACAAGTTGACAGTTGTCTTAGCCGTGTGCGGTGCCCCCCTCCATAGATTTCCACCTCGGTCATATCGTTGTAGTGCTTAGGCGAAGCCCTGGGTCGGTAACTTCATCAACACCATCACCACGCCATTGTGCTGACGGAACTTGATACGTCTCCAACGTATCTGTAATTTTTGATTGTTCCATGCTATATTATATTCTGTTTTGGACATTAATGGGCTTTATTATACACTTTTATATTATTTTGGGGACAAACCTATTAACCGCAGGCCCGGCCCAGAATTGCTGTTTTTTGCCTATTTCAGAGTTTCGCAGAAAAAGAATATCAAACGGAGTCCAAACGGAATGAAACCTTTGGGAACGTGATTTTCGGAACGAACGTGATCCAGAGGACTTGGACCCTACGTCAAGACATCAACCAGGAAGGCACGAGGTAGGGGGGCGCGCCTACCCCCCTGGGCGCGCCCTCCACCCTCCTTGGCCCCACGTTGCTCCACTGCTACCTCTTGAGCACTGCGTTGGTTTTCCCTTGAAGAGGAAAGGGTGATGTAGCAAAGTAGCGTAAGTATTTCCCTCAATTTTTGAGAACCAAGGTATCAATCCAGTAGGAGGCTACGCGCGAGTCCCTCGCACCTACACAAACAAATAAATCCTCGCAACCAACGCGATAAGGGGTTGTCAATCCCTACACGGTCACTTACGAGAGTGAGATCTGATAGATATGATAAGATAATATTTTTGGTATTTTTATGATAAAGATGCAAAGGAAAATAAAAGCTAAGGAAATAACTAAGTGTTGGAAGATTAATATGATGGAAAATAGACCCGGGGGCCATAGGCTTCACTAGTGGCTTCTCTCAAGAGCATAAGTATTTTACGGTGGGTGAACAAATTACTGTTGAGCAATTGACAGAATTGAGCATAGTTATGAGAAGATCTAGGTATGATCATGTATATAGGCATCACGTCCGAGACAAGTAGACCGACTCCTGCCTGCATCTACTACTATTACTCCACACATCGACCGCTATCCAGCATGCATCTAGAGTATTAAGTTCCTAAGAACCGAGTAACGCCTTAAGCAAGATGACATGATGTAGAGGGATAAATTCATGCAATATGATAAAAACCCCATCTTGTTATCCTCGATGGCAACAATACAATACGTGTCTTGCTGCCCCTACTGTCACTGGGAAAGGACACCGCAAGATTGAACCCAAAGCTAAGCACTTCTCCCATTGCAAGAAAGATCAATCTAGTAGGCCAAACCAAACTGATAATTCGAAGAGACTTGCAAAGATAACCAATCATACATAAAAGAATTCAGAAGATTCAAATATTGTTCATAGATAAACTTGATCGTAAACCCACAATTCCTCGGTCTCAACAAACACACCGCAAAAGAAGATTACATCGAATAGATCTCCACAAGAGAGGGGGAGAACATTGTATTGAGATCCAAAAAGAGAGAAGAAGCCATCTAGCTAATAACTATGGACCCGAAGGTCTAAGGTAAGCTACTCACACATCATCGGAGAGGCTATGGTGTTGATGTAGAAGCCCTCCGTGATCGATGCCCCCTCCGGCGGAGCTCCGGAACAGGCCCCAAGATGGGATCTCGTGGGTACAGAAGGTTGCGGCGGTGGAATTAGGTTTTTGGCTCCGTATCTGATCGTTTGGGGGTACATAGGTATATATAGGAGGAAGGAGTAAGTCGGTGGAGCAACGTGGGGCCCACGAGGGTGGAGGGCGCGCCTGGGGGGTAGGCGTGCCCCCTACCTCATGGCTTCCTGGTAGCTTTCTTGACGTAGGGTCTAAGTCTCCTGGATCATGTTCGTTCTGAAAATCACGTTCCCGGAGGTTTCATTCCGTTTGGACTCCGTTTGATATTCTTTTTCTGCGAAACTCTGAAATAGGCAAAAAACAACAATTCTGGGTTGGGCCTCCGGTTAATAGGTTAGTCCCAAAAATAATATACAAGTGAATAATAAAGCCCAATAATGTCCAAAACATAAGATAATATAGCATGGAACAATCAAAAATTATAGATACGTTGGAGACGTATCAAGCATCCCCAAGCTTAATTCATGCTCGTCCTCGAGTAGGTAAATGATAAAAACAGAATTTTTGATGTGGAATGCTACTTGGCATAATTTCAATGTAATTCTTCTTAATTGTGGTATGAATATTCAGATCCGAAAGATTCAAGACAAAAGTTTAATATTGACATAAAAATAATAATACTTAAAGCATACTAACTAAGCAATTATGTCTTCTCAAAATAACATGGCCAAAGACAGTTATCCCTACAAAATCATATAGTCTGGCTATGCTCTATCTTCACCACACAAAATATTTAAATCATGCACAACCCCGATGACAAGCCAAGCAATTGTTTCATACTTTTGACGTTCTCAAACTTTTTCAATCTTCACGCAATACATGTGCGTGAGCCATGGACATAGCACTATATGTGGAATAGAATGGTGGTTGTGGAGAAGACAAAAAGGAGAAGATAGTCTCACATCAACTAGGCGTATCAACGAGCTATGGAGATGCCCATCAATAGATATCAATGTGAGTGAGTAGGGATTGCCATGCAACGTATGCACTAGAGCTATAAGTATATGAAAGCTCCACAAAAGAAACTAAGTGGGTGTGCATCCAACTCGCTTACTCACGAAGACCTAGGGCATTTTGAGGAAGCCCATCATTGGAATATACAAGCCAAGTTCTATAATGAAAAATTCCCACTAGTATAAGAAAGTGATAAAATGAGAGACTCTCTATCATGAAGATCTTGGTGCTACTTTGAAGCACAAGTGTGGTAAAAGGATAGTAACATTGTCCCTTCTCTCTTTTTCTCTCATAATATTTTTTTTATTTGGGCCTTTTTTTATGGCCTCTTTTTTTTCGTCCGGAGTCTCATCCCGACTTGTGGGGGAATCATAGTCTCCATCATCCTTTCCTCACTTGGGACAATGCTCTAAAAATGATGATCATCACACTTCTATTTACTTACAACTTCAGCAATTACAACTCAATACCTAGAACAAAATATGACTCTATGTGAATGCCTCCGGCGGTGTACCGGGATATGCACTGAATCAAGAGTGACATGTAGGAAGGAATTATGAACGGTGGCTTTGCCACAAATACGATGTCAACTACATGATCATGCAAAGCAATATGACAATGATGGAGCGTGTCATAATAATCGGAACGGTGGTAAGTTGCATGGCAATATATCTCGGAATGGCTATGGAAATGCCATGATATGTAGGTATGGTGGCTGTTTTGAGGAAGGTTTATGGTGGGTGTATGATACCGGCGAAAAGTGTGCGGTATTAGAGAGGCTAGCAATGGTGGAAGGAAGAAAGTGCGTATAATCCATGGACTCAACATTAGTCATAAAGAACTCATATACTTATTGCAAAAATCTACAAGTTATCAAAGCAAAGTATTACGCGCATGCTCCTAGGGGGATAGATTGGTAGGAAAAGACCATCGCTCGTCCCCGACCGCCACTCATAAGGAAGACAATCAATAAATAAATCATGCTCCGACTTCATCACATAACGGTTCACCATACGTGCATGCTAGGGGAATCACAAACTTTAACACAAGTATTTCTCAAATTCAAAACTACTCAACTAGCATGACTCTAATATCACCATCTTCATATCTCAAAACAATCATCAAGCATCAAACTTCTCTTAGTATTCAACACACTCATAAGAAAGTTTTTACTAATCTTGAATACCAAGCATATTAGGATTATTTAAGCAAATTACCATGCCATTTAAGACTCTCAAAATAATCTAAGTGAAGCATGAGAGATCAATAGTTTCTCTAAAACAAATCCACCACCGTGCTCTAAAAGATATAAGTGAAGTACTAGAGCAAAACTATATAACTCAAAAGATATAAGTGAAGCACATAGAGTATTCTAATAATTTCCGAATCATGTGTGTCTCTCTCAAAAGGTGTGTATAGCAAGGATGATTATGGTAAACTAAAAAGCAAAGACTCAAATCATCCAAGACGCTCCAAGCAAAACACATATCATGTGGTGAATAAAAATATAGCTCCAAGTAAAGTTACCGATGGAAGTAGACGAAAGAGGGGATGCCTTCCGGGGCATCCCCAAGCTTTGGCTTTTAGGTGTCCTTATATTATCTTGGGGGTGCCATGGGCATCCCCAAGCTTAGGCTCTTGCCACTCATTGTTCCATAATCCATCAAATCTTTCACCCAAAACTTGAAAACTTCACAACACAAAACTCAGCAGAAAATCTCGTGAGCTCCGTTAGCAAAAGAAAACAAAAGACCACTTCAAGGTACTGTAATGAACTCATTCTTTATTTATATTGGTGTTAAACCTACTGTATTCCAACTTCTCTATGGTTTATAAACTATTTTACTAGCCATAGATTCATCAAAATAAGCAAACAACACACGAAAAACAGAATCTGTCAAAAACAGAACAATCTGTAGTAATCTGTAACTAACGCAAACTTCTGGAACTCCAAAAACTCAGCCAAAATAGGAAGACCTAGACAATTTGTTTATTGATCAGCAGCAATTGGAATCAATATTTTATCACGTTCTGGTGATTTTTAACAATTATTTTCGTTAACTAAAAGTTTCTGGAAATTTCTGCAAGATCAAATAACTATCATCCAAGAAGATTCTATAGGTTTAACTTGGCACAAACACTAATTAAAACATAAAAACATATATAACCAGAGGCTAGATCAAATATTTATTCCTAAACAGAAGCAAAAATCAAAAAACTAAAAATAAAATTGGGTTGCCTCCCAACAAGCGCTATCGTTTAACGCCCCTAGCTAGGCATAAAAGTAAGGATAGATCTAGGTATTGCCATCTTTGGTGGGCAATCCATAAATGGCTCTCATGACAGATTCATATGGTAATTTTATTTTCTTCCTAGGGAAGTGTTCCATGCCTTTCTTTAATGGAAACTGTAATCTAATATTCCCTTCCTTCATATCAATAATTGCACCAATCGTTCTAAGGAAAGGTCTACCAAGAATAATAGGACATGAAGGATTGCAATCTATATCAAGAACGATAAAATATACGGGCACATAGTTCCTATTTGCAACAATAAGAACATCATTAATTCTTCCCATAGGTTTCTTAATGGTGGAATCCGCAAGGTGCAAGTTTAAAGAGCAATCATCACAATCACGGAAACGTAGCAAATCACACAAAGTTTTTGGAATCATGGAAAGACTAGACCCAAATCACACAATGCATAGCATTCATGATCTTTAATCTTAATTTTAATAGTAGGTTCCCACTCATCATAAAGTTTTCTAGGGATAGAAACTTCCAACTCAAGCTTTTCTTCATAAGATTGCATCAAAGCATCAACGATATGTTTGGTAAAAGCTTTATTTTGACTATAAGCATGAGGAGAATTTAGCACGGATTGCAACAAGGAAATACAATCTATCAAAGGGCAATTATCATAATTAAATTCCTTGAAATCCAAAATAGTGGGTTCATTAACATCTAGAGTTTTGATCTCTTCAATCCCACTTTTATCAATTTTAGCATCAAGATCTAAAAACTCCGAATTTCTAGAACGCCTTCTAGGTAAAGGTGGATCATATTCAGTCCCATCATTATCAAGATTCATATTGCAAAACAAATATTTAATAGGGGACACATCAATAACTTTTAGATCTTCATCTTTATTTTCATAGAAATTTGAAGAACACGCTTTCATAAAGCAATCTTTCTTAGCACGCATCCTAGCGGTTCTTTCTTTGCACTCATCAATGCAAATTCTCATGGCTTTGAGAGACTCATTGATATCATGCTTAGGAGGAATAGATATAAGTTTTAAAGAATCAACATCAAGAGAAATTCTATCAACGTTCCTAGCCAATCCATCAACTTTAAGCAATTTTTCTTCAAGCAAAGCATTGAAATTCTTTTGCGAATTCATAAATTCCTTAACACTAGTATCAAATTCAGAAGGCATCTTATTAAAATTTCCATAAGAATTGTTGTAGGAATTACCATAATTATTAGAGGAATTACTAGGATAAGGTCTAGGATTAAAGTTTCCTCTATACGCGTTGTTACCAAAATTATTCCTACCAACAAAATTCACATCCATAGATTCATTATTATTCTCAATCAAAGTAGACAAATGCATATCATTAGGATCAGAAGAAACACTTTTACTAGCAAATAATTTCATAAGTTCATCCATCTTTCCACTCAAAACATTAATTTCTTCTATCGCATGCACTTTTTTATTAGTAGATCTTTGAGTGTGCCATTGAGAATAATTAACCATAATATTATCTAGGAGTTTAGTAGCTTCTCCTAAAGTGATTTCCATAAAAGTGCCTCCCGCGGCCGAATCTAAAAGATTTCTAGAAGCAAAATTCAGTCCGGCATAAAAAATTTGTATAATCATCCACAAATTCAAACCATGAGTAGGGCAATTACATATCATTAATTTCATCCTCTCCCAAGATTGTGCAAAATGTTCATGATCAAGTTGCTTAAAATTCATAATGTCGTTTCTAAGAGAGATGATCTTAGCGGGAGGAAAATACTTAGAGATAAAAGCATCTTTGCACTTATTCCAAGAATCAATACTATTTTTAGGCATAGACAAAAACCAAGATTTAGCACGATCTCTAAGAGAAAACCGGAATAGCTTCAATTTAACAATATCATTGTCAATATCTTTCTTCTTTTGCATATCACACAAATGAACGAAGCTATTTAGATGCGTAGCGGCATCTTCACTAGGAAGGCCGGCGAATTGATCTTTCATGACAAGATTCAACAAAGCAGCATTGATTTCACAAGATTCAGTATCGGTAAGAGGAGCAATCGGAGTGCTAAGGAAATCATTATTGTTGGTATTGGTAAAGTCACACAATTTAGTATTATCTTGAGCCATCGTGACAAGCAAGCAATCGAACACACGAGCAAACAAGAAGCAAGCGAGAAAAAAGCGAACGGAAAAGAGAGGGCGAATAAAACGGCAAGGGTGAAGTGGGGGAGAGGAAAACGAGAGGCAAATGGCAAATAATGTAATGTGGGAGATAAGGGTTTGTGATGGGTACTTGGTATGTTGACTTTTGTGTAGACCTCCCCGGCAACGGCGCCAGAAATCCTTCTTGCTACATCTTGAGCACTCCGTTGGTTTTCCCTTGAAGAGGAAAGGGTGATGCAGCAAAGTAGCGTAAGTATTTCCCTCAGTTTTTGAGAACCAAGGTATCAATCCAGTAGGAGGCTACGCGCGAGTCCCTCACACCTACACAAACAAATAAATCCTCGCAACCAACTCGATAAGGGGTTGTCAATCCCTACACGGTCACTTACGAGAGTGAGATCTGATAGATATGATAAGATAATATTTTTGGTATTTTTATGATAAAGATGCAAAGTAAAATAAAAGCAAAGGAAATAACTAAGTGTTGGAAGATTAATATGATGGACAATAGACCTGGGGGCCATAGGTTTCACTAGTGGCTTCTCTCAAGAGCATAAGTATTTTACGGTGGGTGAACAAATTACTGTTGAGCAATTGACAGAATTGAGCATAGTTATGAGAATATATAGGTATGATCATGTATATAGGCATCACGTCCGAGACAAGTAGACCGACTCCTGCCTGCATCTACTACTATTACTCCACACATCGACCGCTATCCAGCATGCATCTAGAGTATTAAGTTCATAAGAACAGAGTAACGCCTTAAGCAAGATGACAGGATGTAGAGGGATAAATTCATGCAATATGATAAAAACCCCATCTTCTTATCCTCGATGGCAACAATACAATACATGCCTTGCTGCCCCTACTGTCACTGGGAAAGGACACCGCAAGATTGAACCCAAAGCTAAGCACTTCTCCCAGTGCAAGAAAGATCAATCTAGTAGGCCAAACCAAACTGATAATTCGAAGAGACTTGCAAACATAACCAATCATACATAAAAGAATTCAGAAGATTCAAATATTGTTCATAGATAAACTTGATCGTAAACCCACAAATCATCGGTCTCAACAAACACACCGCAAAAGAAGATTACATCGAATAGATCTCCACGAGAGAGGGGGAGAACATTGTATTGAGATCCAAAAAGAGAGAGGAAGCCATCTAGCTAATAACTATGGACCCGAAGGTCTGAGGTAAACTAGTCACACTTCATCGGAGAGGCTATGGTGTTGATGTAGAAGCCCTCCGTGATCGATGCCCCCTCCGGCGGAGCTCCGGAACAGGCCCCAAGATGGGATCTCGTGGGTACAGAAGGTTGCGGCGGTGGAATTAGGTTTTTGGCTCCGTGTAGCAACCCGACCCGAATGGATCAAGTCTCTGTGCTTAAGTGTCATCCCTGGATCGGTATGCTGACACACACAGTACTTGAGGATTTATAACAGAGGCAAATCACCTGTATAAAGTAACGTAAATACTATTACCTCAATCCAAAATAGCGGAAGTAACAAGGTTGTGGATTCCCATCAACACCAACGGCAAAGTTGAGTGTAGAAATCGTAACCCTAACGTATCACTTACTCGTCGTAAGATATCCTGCAACATGAAACGTTGTAGTCCGAAAACGGGTCAGCCCATGGAATATGCTGGCAAATTCACACCATAGAGAAATGATGAACAAAGGCTATCACTACATGCATATATGACTGGTGGAAAAGCTCTATGGTTATAATGTTTTTGCGAAAAGCCAATTTTTCCCTACTTCAAAGGAATAAATTTTATTTAACTATCAGGGTGGTTGTGAAACATTGAGATGGTTGACAGCATCTCAATCCCAATTAAGTACGTGATTAAACCCATATCAAATTTAAATTAAGTAACATGATGAGATCAACGGGATAATCCAAGAACTAGATACTCAAGATGTCCATAACCGGGGACACGGCTAATCATGATTAGTTTGTACACTCTACAGAGGTTTGTGCACTTTTCCCCACAAGACTCGATCTCCTCCGTTGGATTTCTCGCACTACATGGTGTTTGAGAAACGGATGACCGAGACACAGTCTTTCCGAAGAGGTCCCCTTAACCGATAGATAGGCCGGTACACCTACAATCCCCTACATCTGCTAGCCCATCATGGAAAGGTTTCCCACAACTTACTCAACTATGCTAGAGCCCATAATAGCTTGCGGCTGCACACAGAAGTTTCCAGCATGAATAATCTTATGATCCCTTTGAGCCTGGGTGGCGGTCCTTATACAAACAGACAACACTGGGTTCTCCAGGTGCCTCAATCCACCCAGATGTGAGTTTTAGTTGCCACCTTAAGTAAACCATTATTAACAATCTCACATCTGTCATGAATATCACTCAAACCCAATCCACGTCTACGAGCATAGCATGGCAATATAATAACAACGTAGAAGTAACTCCCAAGGGTTTGATAAATGAAACAGGTAATAGGTACTACCTCAACTACTTCCCAATACCCACAATTTAATTAGATCCTAATCATGCAAGTGTTTGAGGAAAAAGATCTAATGCAATAAAAACTGGGTATGGAAAAGTATGATCAAAGTGTTACTTGCCTGCAATGTTGATGAAGATGATTCGCACTCAATACTCTGGATAGATCTACTCATCACACTCCGTTCAATCTATCGCAAGCAAGCAATAGTAACCACACATAAGCAATCACTCAAAAGATCAGAAGAACGAAGAAGACGATTCGGGAAACATCAAAACCAAGCAAATAACTCTTGCAACATAAAACAATTTCTAACAGTACCAAAATTATATGAATTTGGCCTTATCAGAAATTTTAGGTCAAGAGCTTCGATTTGCAAAAAGAATCAACTCAAACGGAGTTACGGAACTTAAGTTATGAACAAAAGAAGTTTGAATACAAATCTGTTTGAATTCAAATTTTAAAACTTTCAAAAACATGTTTAAGTTGTTTTACTGGATAGAGGAGATCATAACGAAGAAGTGGGCGTTGGTTTCGTTGGATTTGGACAAACGAGTAAAAAGTTATAGATGTTTGAAGATCAGGGGCTAATCTGTAAATAAAATATTCACAGACGGGTCCCTGGCCGAAAATAACAGAAAAAGAAAAAAACTAAATAGTGAACGCTCGTTTATAGGATCTAAACAGTGGACGTTCGCAGTTTAGTAAAACCTAAAAAAACAGATCTAGGTTTTCTTAATAAAACCAAAAACGGAAAAAAATAAACCGGGGCGGTTCACGGTTTATACCGGTGGGGATTTCATCGAAAACCGGCGGTTTTCGGCGGCGGTGCGGGGCTCGCCGGCGTCGGAGAAGGGCGGCGGCAACTCGGGCTCGACCGGAGCGGCGGCTCTGGTGGCCCGCGGCGAGGGCGGAGTGGACGGGGAGGGGCGGCGCGTCGCGGCGAGGAGGATGGCGGCGTCGGTGGCGGTCGACGGCGACGAGGGCGGCGGCTACGGCGTGCGGCGGCGGTGAGATCCGGCGGCGGCGGCGCGGGCTCTGGCAGCTCGGGCTTCGAGGAAAACGGGGCCGGGGCGCGCCTTTTAAGAGGGGGGCGAGGAGGAGGCGTGGGGAAGGGGGCAGAGGAGTCCGAGGCGGGGACGGCGGCCATGGCGGCGCGGCGGCGTGCGGGAGGCGGAGTCCCGCCCGGGAGGTCGGGGACGCGCGGGCGTCGGGCTGGGCCGTGGCCTGGCTGGGTGCTGGGCCGGCCCAGTTCGGCGGAGGGTTTTTTTTAAAACAGAGAAACAAAAATAATAAAAACAAAAGAAAATAAAATATTATATAGGCATATAATATATCAAAATTTTCAGAAAAAGATTTCCTACAACGTGGACATTTTTGTAAAGTCAAATAAAGTCCACACAAATTTTAATAAATCAAACAGTGCTACTGCCTTAATAAAATCCAATAAAAATCATTTTAAAAATACCAAAATGATTTCCAAATTTATTTTTCTCCAATTTTCTGATGTAGGGAATCATGTTACCCTATTTTCTGTATATTTTTTTTTTGGAGAAAAATAATTTGAATAAAACTCAAATAACTCCAATATTGAAAATAATTTCAATGGGACTTTGATTTTAATCCTTTGAAACTCCCAACTCATATTTCATATGTTTTGAAGAAGTCATTTTATCTTCTCTCGTGAAAATCATTGAGTTGCATAAAGTTTCAGAATTGGAAAATATTTTCAAATGATATTCAAATATTTTTAACACCCCCTTTCATTTAAATAAACGGAAGAAGTCATGTCATCTTCTCTCCAGGGTTTTGTGGTGAAAAGAATTTGAATTCATGGAGATCATAAAAGCAAAATGAAAGTTTGGGAAAGTCCTTTTATTCCCTCTCATTTAACTTTCAAAAGATTTTGAATTCCACTCACTTTCAGTCAATCAATCAAACAATCAATCCAATCTATCTGTTTATTATAACATTCCAAAATTTAGAATTTTGGGATGTTACAAACCTACCACCCTTAAAATGAATCTCGTCCTCGAGATTCGGAGAGGCTAGAAAGAAATAGGTTAGGGTTTGGGGGTCTCCTCAAAATCCATCGATCATCTCAGGGGTCTGGGGTGCTACCACCCTTAAAAGCATTGTTACGGTTCCATCAAAACTCGTATACTCCATCCTTGTTGTTGACAGTGTCAGTCTTCTCAGATTCTCGGAAAAATTCCTTCTCTGGCTCTTTGGGTAGCGGCATAACCTTTTCCTCAATTCTTCTGTCTTTCATCTCGGTAAGGTTATTCCATGACTGGGTCTTCATAGCTGACGGGTCTGGCGCCAAAACCAACTATCGATATCTCATGGTGGTCAACGATTTATGGTTTCTCCTGCAGGAAATGGGTCTGGTTGATCCTCACCGTATAACCTACGATTGGCAAGAGCTGCCTTGTACAAGGAAAAAAATACTTACACCATTCTAAGGTTTAAACAAGTTTTAAATCGTCGTCACTCTACTATAGGCAAGTCACTCAGATTTACCATCCCGTATAGCAAGGCGAACAATAAGAGTAAGTCGGTATGGTGATGAATCCATCCCGCACCCAAATCATTACCTTGTACATGGTTTAGCAAATCTCGCATTCTAACACTCGGTCATCCTCACAAGCATTGCAGAATTTCTCTTGTCGACGAACCAAGTTCGGATAAATCCATGGATTCTGCAAGCCAAACAAACATCTATCGTTCCTTCACAACTCTCAGGTTTTGCGTTACTCCTATAAAATCGTCTGTCGATAAAATCGTAACTTCTTCCAGGGTCTTCCTTCAGCAAGAATGTGCTTGCTTCTTGGCAGGTCCTGGGGCCTGTGGGTTATGGCCCATCTCATCACTTGTAAACCTTGAACTCATCATCGGGAAACTGATCCTTAATCCAACATCCAACTTCCTAGTATTCTTAAATCCATCCAATTGTACTGTCTTCCTTCCTTCTATTGGCACCAAACTAGGACATGATTACTCAGACTCATCATGGAATTTCCATTGGTACATATTTCCAACATCATACCTCCTTTATATCCAATAGTAATTTATCTCTTCATCCTCGGGGGATATCCCACATACCGAGATAAAAACTTATACTTATGAAGTCCATACTCCACTTCGTGGGAACATCATTATCCTTTCCAGGGTCAAGCGTCCTTACTGGGGAATATTGGCCATCTCTGCATGGCACTTCTTCAACTGGGAAAAGGTGAAACACATCATGAACTCATGACAGTCCTTCGGGTGACTCCAGCTTGTTGGCCACTTTCCCATACGCTCCAAAACTCGGTATGGTCCTACAAATCTCGGGGCTAACTTTCCCTTAACTCCAAATAGTTTAACTCCTCGCAGAGGGAACACACGAAGACATGCTCCGTCTCCAATTTCATAGACTACCTACTTTACATCCAATAATACTCCATACCCTCATATTCTTGGGGTATCCAACATATCGAGATAAAACTCATACTTATTTTGTTCGAAATCCACTTCGTGGAATATCATTACCTTTTTCCAAGGGTCAAGTTTCCTCACAGGGTACTACCACCTTTAAAATGCACAATCTTCCATAGACCATATTTCTCATATCCTCGAAAATGGTCAAAATCTTTCTTCATAGAGTAACAACTCATAAAATCCAAATCAATACCAATGATGCTAACTTTATTGATTCTCAAATATTACAATCTCCTGCATTCCATTACATGCCTCAATCCGACACCTCACTAATAAAAGAAATGTCCACACTACTACTACTATATTTCTCGTTGCACTCAACTATTTATCACAAGTCTCCGTCTCCTTGGGGCATTCTCTGGCAAAGTGCCCTGCTTCATCACAACGGAAACATATTACTTCTGACATATCTCGAGGTTTCCTTGTGATTATATAGCCTCCTGGGGTCCTCATCTTCCCTTTTGGGCAATCATTTGGTAGTGTCCTGAATTTTTGCACCTGAAACATGTGATATGACTCAGGTCTCTCTTTGTAGAAATTGGGTTGTTCCTGGGATCCAATCTACTTCTCTTCCTGGACTTTTCCGTTCCAATCAGGGCTTCTATTTCCTGTGGGTCATACTCTACTTCCTCTGTCGGGAATTCTACTAAATCCCCATTCAGACAATTTTGGGAGATGTGTCCTTCTTCTCCACATGAATAGCATGACTTGGTGCAGGGTTTAATTGGTTCTTCTTTGGGTGTGTCCTCCACCTCTTCCTTCATCACAGATTCCTCTAAATTTCCATGTGGGCTCTTTTCATTGCTTCTTTCTTCTGCTGGATGGTCCTTTGTACCATGGGGTAGATGTGACACTGAGCAGGGTAGTGGGTAGTCCCTTCACACAAGAAACAAGTGATCTGCCGAGTTGGGCATTCTTCAGCTGGGTGACTTCCTTCACAATTAGGGCATTCATCCTTGTGTTCCTTATGGTTGTGTCCTATTTCTCCACAAGGCTTGTATGCACAAGGTTTCTTCATATCCTTTCCATAAGGCTTCAATTTCTGGGACACAAGACGAGATCTTTGTAGAGTCCACTTAAATTCTTTCCAAGTGGTTACTTCTTGCCATCCACTGATGGTTTGGTACATCCTCCACCAAGTAGCAGCACCTCTTTCAAAACATTGAAGAGCATGCCGGGTCATATCGTTTCCGACTATAGGGTTATTCCTCATGTGATCCTCCATGTTCTGAATCCATCGGTCCGTCTCCAATTGATTCATCGGTCCAGAAAATACAAGCTCATCTCCATTCATCCTCTATTGGGTCCATGGGTTTGGGGTGAGATAAGAGAGGTTGAGAGGGATGCACACAATACAAACAATAGTTTTTGAAAAGACGGATTTTTATTGTGGCTGTCGGAAAAACAACAAACAAATGACAGCTCACAAACGTCGCATCTAACGTAGGTATAACAGGGGTTTGGTCTTCTAAAGGTCAATAATCTTCAAAGTCGCCAAACTCTTGAAGTCTTGTTAATGTCTCCGATGGCTTCTTGCAATCATGCTTGTCCTTCTCAAGTTCTTTTGCCAACCCATCTCTGTTGACGCGAAGTCTCTCGTGACGTCCTTTAATATTTCTGGAGTTGCGCTCCAACTTCTAGGTCTCAACATCCTTGACATGAACCATGATCCTACTGTCCTTCAGCTCCTGGCGAGTCTCCGTTATCTCGAGGTTTTGCTTTCCCTGCTTGGCTACTTTCAGTTTTTGGGTTCTGAGTTCTTCACGAAACACTTCTTTGTCAAAAACAGCTTCCTGCAGGTCCATCCTAAACTTCTTGATGTAATACTCTGGATCCTGGTGATACACCGGTCTAAAGTTAAAACTTCATCTTGCTGATAGGTGCTCCATCAGCCTTCTACCATCCAATCCTTCCATGCATCTGCATGCTTAACTCAACACGGTGACAATATGATAAGCGGGCGATAACCTCATGGGTATCCGTGTTTCTGCTCTTGTCATTACCATGAGCTATCATTCCATAGTTGATATCTCCTGTCTTTGGGTTTCTTAACAAAAACTTTGAGTTTCTAACTCTCCATGTTTCGGTCTTTCTCCGATACACCTTGCTCTCGAGTATTGACGGCTTCCATAGTCTGCCAAGTTCCATAAGGGTAACCTTCCTAGGTCATACACATCTGGCAATTCTTCAGAGCCTTCAAATTCTCCCAGTCTTCGGAGTCTTCAATCATTGTAGTTTCCATTATCATAATGCACGGTAAATCCTCCTCATTCCAAAATGGTCTTAGTTGTCCGATATCCTGTACTTCTTGAAGTGGTCTCATCCATCGAATCTTCGAGTGGTCCAAAAGGAAAAAGGATATGGTCTCACTAAAGGGAATATTTGAATTAACTCAGAAGAGAAGAGAGGTACAAGATTCTTTTGAAAAGAAAAGTTTTAGAGAAAATCCTTCCTATGGGCTTGCCAGTTTCTAGGGTCACGTCCTACAGTCAACCTGGCTCTGATACCATCTTGTAGCGACCCGACCCGAATGGATCAAGTCTCTGTGCTTAAGTGTCATCCCTGGATCGGTATGCTGACACACACAGTACTCGAGGATTTATAACAGAGGTAAATCACATGTATAAAGTAACGTAAATACTATTACCTCAATCCAAAATAGCGGAAGTAACAAGGTTGTGGATTCCCATCAACACCAACGGCAAAGTTGAGTGTAGAAATCGTAACCCTAACGTATCACTTACTCGTCGTAAGATATCCTGCAACATGAAACGTTGCAGCCCGAAAACGGGTCAGCACATGGAATATGCTGGCAAATTCACACCATAGAGAAATGATGAACAAAGGCTATCACTACATGCATATATGACTGGTGGAAAAGCTCTATGGTTATAATGTTTTTGCGAAAAGCCAATTTTTCCCTACTTCAAAGGAATAAATTTTATTTAACTATCATGGTGGTTGTGAAACATTGAGATGGTTGACAGCATCTCAATCCCAATTAAGTACGTGATTAAACCCATATCAAATTTAAATTAAGTAACATGATGAGATCAACGGGATAATCCAAGAACTAGATACTCAAGATGTCCATAACCGGGGACACGGCTAATCATGATTAGTTTGTACACTCTGCAGAGGTTTGTGCACTTTTCCCCACAAGACTCGATCTCCTCCGTTGGATTTCTCGCACTACATGGTGTTTGAGAAACGGATGACCGAGACACAGTCTTTCCAAAGAGGTCCCCTTAACCGATAGATAGGCCGGTACACCTACAATCCCCTACATCTGCTAGCCCATCATGGAAAGGTTTCCCACAACTTACTCAACTATGCTAGAGCCCATAATAGCTTGCGGCTGCACACGGAAGTTTCCAGCATGAATAATCTTATGATCCCTTTGAGCCTGGGTGGCGGTCCTTATACAAACAGACAACACTGGGTTCTCCAGGTGCCTCAATCCACCCAGATGTGAGTTTTAGTTGCCACCTTAAGTAAACCATTATTAACAATCTCACATCTGTCATGAATATCACTCAAACCCAATCCACGTCTACGAGCATAGCATGGCAATATAATAGCAACATAGAAGTAACTCCCAAGGGTTTGATAAATGAAACAGGTAATAGGTACTACCTCAACTACTTCCCAATACCCACAATTTAATTAGATCCTAATCATGCAAGTGTTTGAGGAAAAGATCTAATGCAATAAAAACTGGGTATGGAAAGTATGATCAAAGTGTTACTTGCCTGCAATGTTGATGAAGATGATTCGCACTCAATACTCTGATAGATCTACTCATCACACTCCGGTTCAATCTATCGCAAGCAAGCAATAGTAACCACACATAAGCAATCACTCAAAAGATCAGAAGAACGAAGAAGACGATTCGGGAAACATCAAAACCAAGCAAATAACTCTTGCAACATAAAACAATTTCTAACAGTACCAAAATTATATGAATTTGGCCTTATCAGAAAGTTTTAGGTCAAGAGCTTCGATTTGCAAAAAGAATCAACTCAAACGGAGTTACGGAACTTAAGTTATGAACAAAAGAAGTTTGAATACAAATCTGTTTGAATTCAAATTTTAAAACTTTCAAAAACATGTTTAAGTTGTTTTACTGGATAGAGGAGATCATAACGAAGAAGTGGGCGTTGGTTTCGTTGGATTTGGACAAACGAGTAAAAAGTTATAGATGTTTGAAGATCAGGGGCTAATCTGTAAATAAAATATTTACAGACGGGTCCCTGGCCGAAAATAACAGAAAAAGAAAAAAACTAAATAGTGAACGCTCGTTTATAGGATCTAAACAGTGGACGTTCGCAGTTTAGTAAAACCTAAAAAAAACAGATCTAGGTTTTCTTAATAAAACCAAAAAGGAAAAAAATAAACCGGGGCGGTTCACGGTTTATACCGGTGGGGTTTTCATCGAAAACCGGCGGTTTTCGGCGGCGGACCGGGTCGGCGGTGGCGGGGCTCGCCGGCGTCGGAGAAGGGCGGCGGCAACTCGGGCACGACCGGAGCGGCGGCTCTGGTGGCCCGCGGCGAGGGCGGAGTGGACGGGG